>NC_064874.1:63201056-63208556 GCF_943734745.1 Anopheles darlingi
TCGGCGAGCGAAACGAGAACGCACCGTACCCCTTTTCAGTTCCGCTGGTGGATGGATGCGAGAAAACCTCGATACACACAGTGGCCTTGGGCGCCGGAAACCGCTGACGGATGCGGTCGCTTCGGTGCGTCGCCAATGCCTTGCTGCTGCTGCTGCTGCTGCTCCACCCGCGATGGCACCCCGATACCTAAGGTGAAGCTGATCTCTCACCAGAGCGTAGTCGGTATCGGTAGGCATAGGCCAGGCGGTCGCCGCGCGTATCTTGACTGTTTGCGGTTACCGCTAGACATCGTTCATCCAGCGCCGATCCTGCGTTGTTGAAAGGCGTATGACAATTTCCAAACCGAACTCGGTCGCCCCCGTTAGACATAAGCCACCATTGCAGCACCAGCACCAGCAGCAACGTTAGGATGGTGTGAGGTTTCGATGAAAAACAGTTGCAGTGGTTCCCGGGTGTGGCTGGTGAAGGGCGCCGGCAGTTACCGGCCATGGTAGCAACTCTTGCGAGACGAGCTAGTCGGTGTGGAGTGGAGTTTGATGGTTGCCATGCCCATACCTAAGCCGTGCAATGGTGCTGTTCGGCTTTCGGCTAGGTCGGATGGATGGCTTCTCATGTTGCTAGTAGCCTCTACTAACCTTCCTTTCCCTGGGCCGAGTGTCTTCTTTTGGTTGAATTTTAGAGAAGGAGAGAGTTTTCTGGCCGGGACAGAATGTAGGAAATAAAGTACACAGATAACAATAAATAGCATCACAAAAGAGTGTTTTTAAAGCACAAAAAACATTGAAATTCAGTTTTTTGCTTGATTAGTGCAACTTTAATAAACTTATTTTTCTATTAAAAGACAATTGCTCCTCTAAAACAGTACAAAATACAAAATAAAAACACTCATTGGTTCAGTAGGTTGAATCTGACATTGATATCATCCCGACGGGCAATTTTTTCCACGGTGATTTTCTCCTTATGACAACTTCTGCCTTTTTTTTAAATTTAGCTCGTCCTTTTGTTGCGATACTCATAGCTTAATGCTCTGGCGCCTTTCCGAACCTAAACACTTCAATCTGCAGCGTACTTTAACGATGTATTCTTGATTTTGTATTGATTTTGAATTGTTCAATTGGTTTATTTTTTATTGCTTTTTAACACCTGCATTATTTAACTTAATATTTTTTAACACAATCATAAAAGACGTGGTAGTTGCGAAACCATTCGCTCATTGTAGTTGTAAAACGAGCTAAAGTCTCTTCATATGCACAAAATGCTGAAAGAATGTCACAAATGTTTTAATGACGAAGTGCGAAATGCGATTGCAGTCTGAATTGCCTGTTTATCCACTTTATAAGGGTCAAGAACGTTCATGTTTATTATATCCAACGAATGTTGTTAGACAGAGGCCCTTTGAGAGATTTCGGAAGTATTTTGAGGGAAAATCTTTAAAAATTGGCAAGAGAACATGAAGATACTAAATGATTTATTTGCCCAGTACGCAGCGAAAAACTCTTCTATAATGATAGCTGTTTGAGATTGATTGTGTTTGATTTTACCACATTTTTGACACTAATTATTTGACCTGGTGTTTTAGGTTTAAACGATGTTTGAACAAACATTATGAAGGCAATGAAAAATCTACGATTTTGATTGTTATTACTCCACTCTAGCCGATGTCCGGTAATCTCATCAAGAACTCTCTTTTCTTTTGCAAACCTAACTAGACTTTCATCAACAATTCGGTAAAGAAATATTTGAGCAACAAATATTATAACATACCACGAACCATAAAAGAACTAACAACAGAAAACAAAACGCATCCAAACGCTCCGTTGGTTTGCAGATCGGTTGCAGCATTCGAATGCATTCGCTGCCACCTCCGTGGCTCCTCTCATTCGTTGTGTCATCCTCACCAGAGAGGCCATCATTGTGGTTTCTGGTTGAGATGGATCTGGTAAGCACCCGATCCACCTCGCACTCAGTGGACCCGCGATCAATCCCCAACCTTGCGTACCGTACCACATCATGCGCCGTCTAAGCGAACGTGCACCGCAAGTTTAGAGAGCATTTCGAAGGCTTCGCTTCGCTAGAAAGAGGTCTACAGTGACCGGCATAAGTAAAAGCCCACCCCTAGATTTTTGTGGATTTTTGACTATAAATCCTACATTTTCTATCGTAAACGGCAAGTGTTGTGGTTTTCTTGAAGGTTTAACATTCCTCTTTCAGTTTCACTAGCTTTCATCTCGATTGGATCGATAACAAATTTTTGATAAATGTTTAAATGAGAGATGGTCGATCACAGATGTGACAAAAGTAAAAGCCCACTTTACAATAAATATTATTGTGACTCTAATAAAGCCCTCTTGTTACTATATCTTTGTTAGGCCTTTAGTTTACATCTGTTTTCAAGTTTTAGCCCCCCCCCTTATTGTTTACAGTAATTTAATCCATCAATCGTAGCAGTTTCAGTAGTAAGTCGATTGCGCACGGGTTTTCGCAAAAGAAATGGGTGTATGAGAGGAAAAAAAAATCGTTGCATGCCTGAAATCTTCTTATGCAGCATTGATTCAATTTCAATTCAAACAGGTATTAGCAGAAAAAATATTATTAGTAGGGGACACCTTTATGCCATCATGACTAATCACCAATGTTCATCAGAACAGCAAATGAGATTTTAAAACGCACGTTCTGGGAAGACGAATGATCGAACAAATGATAAAAACCATTCCTGAGATTAGGAAATCGTTAGAATTAACTATCTGTTCCATCATGAAAACCCTGTCGCTGTCTATTTTGGAGCAAACTATGCCACATCAGATTAGCTCTACATGAGTACAAGAGTGCGTATGCTAAAAGTCTGCCGTTTATAATCCAAAAATATGGTTAAACGTTTGAATTTCACCAGGAAATGTGTAACCAAGCTAAAAGAAGGCTAGAGCAATGTTCTATAGTCTGACGAATCATAAATGGAAACATTTAATATAAACTATCACGAAAGAGATTGGCGGAAAATAAACCATGGTTTGCAAGAACGTAATGTACCGGTCATAATCAAGCACGGAGGTGGTAGTATGAAGTTGCGGGGTGGCTTTTCCATGGCTCTTGTGGACAATTTAAAGAAAATGATGGTATTATGACGGGCAAAAATTATGGTGACACCCTTAATAACTATTTGATGGACTCACTACGAATAAGCCCATTTAAAAGCACTTTTGTTATGCAACAGGGCAGTGATCCTAAACATCCCGCTAAAATAATTAATATTTTTTAATGTTCCCGTGTCACTCCCCTTCTCAAATGGCCTTCTCAAAGCCAAGTTTTTTAACGGATCAAGAATTTGTGGGAAATTTTAGATAAAAATTTCTTTAAGAATTATGTTATTATCAAAACAATTATTTTTTTGGAAGTTATTCAGCAAGTTTGAACCTCAATACACCTGAAATCGCGTAGACGGTATGCCAAAACACCTGTAACTTAAAATCCGAGCTAAGGATGGACCATATTCATTGTTAAGGAAATTTCATTGTAGGTGGGCTTTTACTTTTGTCACATCTGTGATCGACCATCTCTCATTTAAACATTTATCAAAAATTTATTATCAATCCAATCGAGATGAAAGCTAGTGAAACTGAAAGAGGAATGTTAAACCTTCAAGAAAACCACAACACTTGCCGGATACGATAGAAAATGTAGGATTTATAGTCAAAAATCTACAAAAATCAAAGGGTGGACTTTTACTTATGCCGGTCACTGTATATCAGTCTTTGCCGAGGTGTGTACCGCGGCTCTTGCCGCTCCGATGCTCACACGGTCAGCCTCGGTTTGAAGAAATAAATCCGTCACTCTCGACGAAACGAGATACCGAGTTGCTGCTGCTGCTGCTGCTGCTGCTGTCTACTGTTCCGTACGGCTGATCTACAGGAATTGTAACGGACTCTTTCTGGGCACGGTTCGGTCACACCGATGGCCACATCGGCACCGTAAACGCCCAACCTAGCAGAGCCCTCGATACCCTCGGTTTTCCTGGTCTGCTTCGTTCGATTGTATGATTTCGTATGCTGCAAACCCGGGACCCCAAGGCGCGCGCGCACACACACCCGAAGAATGCTCATCCCCGGCTACCATCATCATCATCATAATCATCTTATATACACTACACTATATACACATTTATGTGTCCTTCGCGATCCAAGCTTCGAGAAGGAGGAGCCAACTACCCACCACCTCCGGCAGATCCGGACAAACCGGGAATCCGGATCTTGCTCCGTTGCCGAGGACAATTTATCATCTGCTTCATCTGCTGCTGCTGCTGCAGTGGTATTGGTAGCAATACCGTGGTGTGGTTACGTCAGGATACCATTCCCGGGAGCGGATCCTTATGCGGCTTATGGTGGAATGATGGATTCCTACTCCAACTCCGTTGTGCTGCTCTGTGTGGAGGAGTGTGGAGTTTACGCCACGTTTCACACGCCACCAGCACGCCAGCAGGTAAATAATTTCGCGTCTACGTTCTACGTCCCGACGAAGGTGTCAAATTGTAATGTTCCCACTGTGGAGATGTCCTTTCTCTACTCGCTTTTTTCGCTCTTCCATTTTTCTGCTCCTCAGCTTGTCATCGAGCAAATTCATCACCATCATCATACCGCGTCCTCATCATGTCATGTAAGTGTGTTGAAAAATTTCATTAAAAACGGTAAATGATGGCAATTGCGTAATTTATTCCAAATTAAATCCCCCCGGGGCCGTGTGAGAGTGTGTGTTTGTAGACGGGTGTGAGCATGTGTGTGCGAGCGCGCGCGCGCCATGATCGATGCAATCTGATATCCTGATGTGATGCGCATGCAAAACAGATGCTGCTGCCGGTGCCGGTGCTGAATGCAGTCGGTAATGGTGGTGTACGATAGCCAACCGATACCGTTATTGATAGTTGTTGCCGAGCGGGCCTTTTTAATTAGACATTTATTTGGCTTACTTTTGAGCGACTCTCGGCGCGATACCATCCTTGTACCGTGAGCTACCTAATTGATGGCTAATTGAAAACAAACAAACAAAACGGTTACAACGAGTACAACACAGCCACTTGGATGGAACTCTTGGTGTCAAACGGATCGGGCTCAAATTTTCATTAAACCATTCCCGGAGAATCCAGAGCTATACTCTGGCTATGTAGGTGGTGTAAGCCGAGCCATGGTAATGACTGTTTTTAATTGATTTTACTTACCATACCGCCCGCATTAACATGGGGACAATTATGCACAAGGGTAGTAATGGCCAATTTTGCTTCCCTGGCCTGGTGGTTGGATGCTATCGGTTTACGGCACTTGGGGCGCGCATCGTTACGCAGAAAACGGTTAATTAATGCTACCGGGCGCGGGGGGAAACTCCGTAGAATCTCCAAGCCGATTCATCCGATTGGCCTCCAATTGGTTGCTCCAATAAGCCGGCAAACGGTGCATTTTAATTACAATTTCCAACCATCATCCGGCCGCGTGTCAAGCCGCGGAACATCTCTGCACCGGCGTGCACCGCACGATCGCACCGTAATTGTGCGAAAAGTTCCGCTTAAATGAGCCCCATTAATCATCGCCCGTCGTGGCAGTGTCAACGGGTGCTTGGTGGTGCTGCATTTTCCCACTCCGCCATGCGACGGCGAATTTGGCTTTTCCACGGCGATGGCCGGGACTGAAAAAAAAAAGAATGTCAGTTCAAATAGCAAAATGCCGCCCTAGTACCAACGGGTAGTTGGTGGTGCTGCATTGTGGAAAAGCTTCCTTCGCTCGTAACTCGACACCTTGGCTCCGATGGGCTGGCCACAGGGCTCCTCTAGGGGATGATCGCCCGCCCGGGAGTCCGTACCACGGAAATGACTAAAGATCGGCGGCTCGCGCGAACCTCAGAAGAACGCCTCTCTCTCTCTCTCTCTGCCACCAATTCTATTCCATGGTTTGGCCTGGCTGGCGGCACTTTTTGCAACGTTCACCCCCACCTCGTTCTTATCACACGCTGACCATCGCCACCAGCGTCATCGCGTGGCGTGGATCACCGGTGGACCGGTGGAAGGACTTCAAACACAACTTCCAGAGCCCGGCCGGCCGGCTGGCAAAAGAAGCAACGACAACAAAAAAACGTGAGACCGCAAAAAGCCCTAAAGGGGTGCCAGGAGTGGAAAAGGGAGACCCGCGGTATGATGCGGTGCATTTATGCTAACCGCCCCCATGGGTGACGGTAATTAATTATCACATTTATCGGATTTGTTTATCTCCAGCGTTGGGCGCGCTCCAGCGTGCTGCAAACAGCCCGAGCACACCAAAGAAGAAGAAGAAGAAGAAGAAGAAGAAGAAGAAGAAGAAGAAGAAGAAGAAGAGTCTGCTGCTGAAGGGAACTGAAGACGCTCCTCGCAAAACCTGGTCGCTGGTCCGACGTACTAGCGTCTAGGTCAACACAGTCCTGGTCCTGTAATTGCTGTAATCATTCTCGGCTTTCTCGGCTCTTCTTGCCTACGGCGTGATTGTTTCAGAAGCATACAAACGATGACCGAGGACCTGTTTAGATGCCCAGAAGAAGAACATACGCGCAAAACTTGGGTTAATGTCACTCATTTTACTGTTTAGCTTTGGAACGTTTGCAAATATTGCAAGTTTTTGGGCGGATCCAAGGAGGCCGCCGGTACGCCCAACAACAGTCAACCTGTCGCTATGGTAACGTTGTTGACCCCAGTAAACCCAGTACTGACCCAGGGCCCAGCTGACGACCACGGCAAAGGAACTGACCAAATGGTTCCACGCGACAAACAACGTGTGAGGCAACAAACGGTCCGTTGGGCGGCCGGTCAGGGCGGGCGTGCGTGCGAAGTGAAAGGTGATCCTGGTTTCGGTTTCGATTTCTTCGGATTTGGCCGCGAAACCGCGACGTGACTTGTCGTGACAGAGACATGAGCGCGCGTCGAGAGACGCACCGAGACCCTTGGTGGTGGTGTCGCGATCTCGATCTGCTGTTGGTGAAGCAAAGAACATCAAGAAGATGAAGAAACAGAAAACAAAAGCCTCGCGGCCCGCCACGCCACCGACCCACGGAAACCAGAGCGAAACGGGACTCGGAATCTCGGACAGATCATCTCCTCTCCTTATCGTGTTACTAATTAAACTATTAAATTTAAATCAGTTTACATTCAGGTGGAGCTGTGGAGGCTTTCTTCGGGCGAGGGCCGCCACCTAGGGGATCGCCGCGTGTCAATCGGTCGGTCCGATGACTGAAGAGTGATGGAATGTGACCAATGTTTCCAACACTTTTTCTCACATCCCCCATCCGGCAATCGTCTCCGAATTCTCCGAAACTCTGCTCTCGTGCCCAGCTTTTAAAGGTGACAAGTGGTGTCCTCGTTCGGTCGCGGCATTGTCATGTTTGCTACGCACCCCGTATAGAGCCGCATGGCCGTATGTTATGGTTGTCCTGACGGCCCGTTTTGACTGGCCATTGCTCATATTAGACATTGTTCGATTCGATTCGATTCGATG
>NC_064874.1:63216056-63236056 GCF_943734745.1 Anopheles darlingi
GAGTGTCCTGATGCGGCAACTATCAAAAAGGTCGGACGATCGGTCGACGTACGTCTGCATTTGGCGGTGCTTCGGTTCAATTGACAGGACGGCAGACCGTGCGCCCCGTACGCGCAGGGTCATATGGCTTGTCCGACAACCGGCAAGGACCTGAGGATCCAAGAACGGACCGGTGCGATGGAAGAGCGGTGGTGAGCGAGCGGTCCAAATGGCCTCGAAAACAAAAGCAAAGGAAAAAAACTGGCGCAAATCAGATTCTTCGGGCCAGGCCAATTAATTTACACATCATTGGGCCCGCTGTCAGTTCCAATTAGCGTTGGCTAAACAGTGTTGGTCACCTTCCATAGCGTGCGTGCGCGCGCGCTTGCGATCACAGATACAGGCAGCGCCTCGGTGGCGCTCATCCTGGTCAAGCGAACAGGTCCGCGAGTAGCCAATCCATCGGTCCAAGGTCAGTAGATTGCTCCTCCATATACATATATATACCTACCTGCCACGCAAAGCCCAACTGATACTTATCGGCAAACAAAACTGTGGTGATAAGACACTTGCGGATACGGATAAAATGGTTTACGGCATCGCGTGAAGTACCTTCTTGTGCTGTCAATTCGCTTCTCGGTTTTAGTTGTTGTAAGCCGCGGGTGCGCAACTTCTTCAAATCCAGCCCTGGAACCTGTTTTCCTGATGTTCCCGCAGCCCCGATCTGCCTCGCGAAAACGCGTCACCAGTCGGAGATCTGGGATCTACTCCCCCGGGTCTGTAGATACGTCGCGCGAACTTCAAGAAGCCACCAGAAGTTGCAACCTGTTCCCTGCGTGTGTGTGTGTGTGTGTATTCGGTGTTTACGGTGATCCTGCCCTGCCCTGCCATGCCCAGTTCCCCATGCACGAAAGTACAACAAACAGTTCTGCGAACTTGCGATCGCGCAGGACCACCGCCGAGGATCCATCCCGGCAATATTGATGGAGGAAGACTTTTCGCGTACAAAGTAGGAAGCCTATAAGCCGGGGTGTGTGTGTGTGTGTGTTCATGTGTGTCTGTTCTCTTTGTTTCTCCTTTTTTCCGCTTCTCCGAATCACCACGGCCAACAACACCCCCGGGGGCCCCTCGCTAGCTACGAAGATACGAATTTCGATTTCCTTATCTGGCCTTACTCATCAGCTCAGACTGAAGCTGTTCTGGAGCGCAGCAGCAGCAGCAGCAACAGCGTTTCTGGGCGATGAGCGATCGATGTTGATGGTGGCACGAGGAAGGTGGCCACCGGTGCGGATGGACGATGGACTCCATCGATGCGTCCCCACATACCTGGGGATACCGGAGGGACCAGGGACCAGAAACCGGCGGAGCGTTCGACGGAGAAGATGCTTAATTTATAGATCAGATGAATGCACACTGATAGTGAGCTCGCCGGAGGCCCTGGGGGTGCTGATAATTTACATAGTTACTAGCTACAGATAGCTTCCCCAACCTTTACCCCCCTTTACCCCACCGGGTGGGCCCTCGGCTTCTGCCGTGAAGAATGTAAGCAAAAGGTGGAGTCGAAATCGACGACGACGACGACAACGACGACGAAGACCACGACGGATGCTGGTCCGCAAAGACAAAGCCAGCTGGTTGATGCTAACGATTAAGGCTTTCGTGACAAATTTTTATGGTGCACCTTCCTCTCTCTCTCTCTATCTGTCTCTCTCCCTCTCTCTTGATCATTCTGCTTCTCTCTTATAGCGTCCACTGTCCACCAAGAGCCACCGGAGCAGGCGTGCGAGGGCATTAGAAAATACCTTAACGCAAATTTTCAACAACATCTATTAGTCAGTGGCTGATCGTGGATCGAGAGGAACGCCGCGAGACCGTCTGGATAGCCTCTCGGTCCATCACCTCGGGATGGCCGCCCGTGGCGAGTGTCTTTATGTGCCCAGCCGGGAAGCGGGACCAAACAACGGGAACGGCAAACTGGCAACTGGCGGGGTGATCAAATTGTTTATGAGATATTCGATCGAATCACACCGATAATGAAGCCTTCTCTTCGGGACCATCACCATCGTAGAGAATACGCCGGGAAGCATTTTTTTTTTGGGTGAGATGTTTGCTTTGAGTCGAGCAATTTTTGGGGGCCCAGGTGAGTTATGGTGTGCCCGGGTCCATACTTTACTTTGTTCAAATGATTTGCTGGATATCGAGAATGGATTCCATTCCTTCGGCAGGAGTTTATCCCGAGGGGGAAATGTTGATAATGAGAAGCTGCGTATGATATTGATTAAATTTGTTTGAGGAGGCTTTTAGGGACTTTTGGTGTCTTTTTGCTGTCATATGCTTACCAAAAATTAATTGGATTACTTCTCAAAAACATCTTCAAAGAGACAGCATTCCTTTTGTTCAACATGAATCTAGTAAACCGTTGATTTCTGTTGTTTCTCGAGGTACCTGAAATGTTTTAGCTTTCTTATTTACTTTACAGCTATGCTGTGACATACAAATAATTTTCTCCAATGTTAAAAATATTGCCAAGGCAAATAA
Organism: Anopheles darlingi; assembly: GCF_943734745.1. Taxonomy (NCBI): domain Eukaryota; kingdom Metazoa; phylum Arthropoda; class Insecta; order Diptera; family Culicidae; genus Anopheles; species Anopheles darlingi. The sequence goes on from NC_064874.1 coordinate 63,218,574, forward strand.
TCCAGTATAATGATTGTAACATCGTCTGTTTCATTATAAAGGCATCATGTGAGGTATCGAAACCTAGGTTTATGAAAAGTGATGTCAAACATAGAGGGAAGAAATACTTCAAATAGGAAACTAAGGCCTTTACTACACATTAGGGTGTCAAGTCCGAAATATTTTGAACCTCATGATTGCTATTCCAATAGTTTTATGTTTATGAAAAAAAACTCATATGCGAATCAATGAACCCATTGATACCCGAGCTTTATCATTACATGAAAACACGACAGACAAACACCAATATCGATAGCGTGTTTGCCACTCAACAGACTACAAATGTGATTACATTTCGTAGCTTTAAAATCCAATTCGTGGTCTTCTCACATTTCAATCGTACAATGTCGTCTACAAAGCCACTGGGGAAGCGATAATTTTAGCAAAAGATCAGGTGAATTATAGGTTGCCTATACTGTAGTAGGTTACAATGTATGGAAATAAATAATCCTCATTCCTTTGCCACTTTTCGGTGAAACGGACATGCTGTACCAGTAAATGAAAATGCATATGAACTTTCCGATTGATTGAAAGATGTTCGACTCGAGGGATGTATTTTTTCATCTCTCACGTGTTTAAACCGTGTATCTTTTTTCTTTGGATCTAAATCGAATCATTATGTATAATGCAAATGGAATTCTGTACAATAATCATATGCATTTAAAACATTAGTTGCTGGAATATACTTACAGACAACGATAAGACAGCAGAACTCAGTCTACCAAGAGTTCCAAACAGTGATCGTTGTTTGGAGCTCTGACGGTATCAAATAAACGACTGATGTAATGAACTAGCAAAAGATCCTCTGCCGTTTTCTGCGACACATTTTCCCTAACTGATCAGGAGTTATTAAGTTCAGATGATCAGTTCCGTTGGATAGTATTTGTTCCATTGAATGATGATGCTGGCTAAGCAAAAGTCTGACAGCGAGCAAAGCAGCTGGAAAATGATTTGATAAAACCATAACTGAAGACTATACCGCATGAAATGTTGACTATTCGACCAATGTAGCAATTTACTCCTACGGTTTATGACGAACTAGGAATACAGAGCCCCCTCTGCTGCATGCCAAACCGAAAGGATTCTCCTACCATCGCTGCGCGCTCACCATGTGGCAATGAAATTCAAGAACCTCTCGTAGGAAGTAGAAGCACCCCAATCAACCGTACCATAAGTACCGGGGCTTACCAAAGGATCACCGACAGATTGGGCAGCATATGCCTTGGAACGTTTGGAACACTTTCAAGGTTGCGCTCGCGGGAACTCGGGAGAAACTCGAGGGTCTGTGGTGAGGGCCCAAAACGGGAAAGAGTGGCCAGTTTAAGCCGACGACTGGCTGCAGAGCCGAGCAGCAAGCGGCACCAAAGGGGGCACACGATCGACAATGAAACCCTTCAAATACGCTGCATAAATGAAGATACTTAGGTCCCGTATGGGCCCAGGATCGGATGCGTCGTCGTCTGTTTTGGTTGCCGTTGGTGGGGGCCCTCTCCTCTCTGCGGCCACCATCCGCACAGTCGCATGCTAGTAGCGTGCAATGTTTACCTACCATTACCGCTTGACGGAGGGATTTTAAAAGCCAAAACACAACATCGGCACCAGTAGCACCTCCTTCGCACACTCCCACGAATGGCAAATGGCCAGCAAAGCGCCTTTCCTACCAGCCAGGCAGGCAGGCAGGCAGGAGAGAGAGAGGGTTTTGATTTTCGTTTTTGAGGCTTTCCAATTATACGCCCGCCAGCTTACGGTTCCTTCCAGACAGGCCTGCGACAGGACAGCACTGGTGGGACCCTGTGCCCGGGGCCGTACGGACCTTACTCACGCGCTGCTGCACCCGAATCCCCCGAAAAGGAAACGGAATCCATGCGAAAATGTATGGCCACACTCTTGGCCATACATTTTTGGTGGGGTATGTTTCGGATTATGCGTCGTCTGCTCTCTGAGTCTCGCGTCTCGGTGGTGCGTGCGGAGTAAGTATTTAAAAAAACAACAATGCGCTTATTGTTTATTATGTTTGTGTGTTTTGTCCTGCGCTGTGAGGATTTAGCGACGGATTTTGCCTTCCTCTGTTGAGCGACTGTCGGGCTTCACGCCAAGTAGCAGAAGCAGCGGCAGCAGCAGCAGTGGACTCCAAACAAAACATTCCCTACCGGTCATCGTCGTCGATTATACCGGATTTTGCAACATTGTAGCGTAACATGTGTTCCGACACGTCACATCATCGTTCCAGCGCTTATGCTCGCTGGTTGGCAAAACGAATGCGCTCAACAAACTCATTAAATCGAGATTAGGAACCTGTGGCGGAATCGATTACAAGGATATTCCGGGATTCCGGGATTCCGGGATTGATCAATGTTTCAAAATATTTACATCCAAGTGCCCGGAATGTTTTGCTGGTGGAATGCTTGGCCCTTCGCCTGCTTTGATCTGGTCTAGAAAGTTGTTTTAGAAAACTAACCATCGTGTCTGTGTGTGTGTGTGTGTGGCTGGAAGCCATTCGAGGAGTAATAATGGAGCAATCGGAAGACATGCATTAAGATGAGGTGAGACGTACAAGAAGAAGAGAAGAGCACGATGAACGTCGTCGTCCGTCACAATGTTCACGTCAATCATGGCCTATGCCTTGGTGGCCATCCAGGGCGCGTTGCACATATATCCCTTTTTGGTCTTCCCGGTCGGTACGGTCGAGTTCGTTTCAGGGGCCGGTGATCTAGGGCCCACCACCAGAGGCAGCAGCAGCAGCAGCAGCAGCAGCAGCTTGACCGCAAACCTTTCCAAGGGAACCTTCCACAGGGCTTCACCACCCGCTTCTGTCAGTCCCAAAATCCGTCATCGTTGATGACCGGTGGTGGTGGTGGTCCCTTTCCCTTCCCGTTTCCCCATTAACTCCATTCCCTCCGATGCAACCTGGTTTTGGGTGTATCGCCGAAAGCCCCTGCCTCAAACGCGCCTTCGCGGTGTGTTGATCTCTTGATCCTTCTGCTTCTTGCCAAGATTTTTTAGATTTGTTTTCCTTTTTCCTTCCCGGGGTCCAGATCACCTTTCCACTGGGGCACAAATTCGGAAGCCAGATTGCTGTCACGCATCAGCGCAATCGATCGACGCTGTTCGCCTTGTTCGCCGGTCCCGAAGTTCTAGGAAAATTCATCAACATCCGTTAACCGCTGCCGGCGGTAGGCCGTGGACGTCTTAGGGCGCATCTTAGCCGGTGGCCGCAGTCAGGCCCAGAATGAAGAGGTAGATAAGCACAGGATAATCGGCTGGCTGCTGGCTCTTATCGATCGATGCCTTCGTTTTGATGCCTTATGTAAACAAAACTCACCTCTCATGAGGCTGTAAGAAGAGGTATCGCCTCTTCGGTTGGTACTAGTGACTTGTTCGAGGCCAAACGCCGTGGGAACGCTGTATTTTAAAGGCTTAAAAGGCTTCGGATCAGGTGCAGCGGACCTTCGAGTGGTTTTTTTCAATTCAGTTTGAATCTTCATATCGACTTGATAGCAATCTTGGCCAAGTGGACAACAATTCCTTGTCCCCCTTTAATCCTTAAACTCGATTTAATGATTCCTTCACGCTTAATCATCGCTTCGTACTTCCTCCGACGGTCCGACGGAAAATCCGGAAAGCACCTATTTCCCCCAAGGGAACACTCCTCCTTTGCTGGCTTCCAATTTTCCAGTTTCCAGTGGAATGGAGTTCCCTTCCCCAAAAAGTATAATAGCAACAACAAAAACGAACAACTACGTCGACGCGTACAATAAAACACTTGTTGAGGGACGGGAAATGGGACTCCTGGTCCCCTGGTGGTCTGGTGGATGGATCATTTCGTCGTGCTCCAACCAAACGGGACCGAGCAACCTGACACCGTATCGGATGTATGAAATATTCATTCGATTTTCGGTGTTAATTTGGCCCACAGGGACCGAGTTATCAGACCGGCACCATCGTTATCGAATCCGAACCTCACACCCAGCCCGGGCTCCGGGCCGTCCTAAGGCTGGCTGCCGTTTCCCAACCCCTCAGTAGGAGTACCCTATGGACCCTTTTTTTTAACGTGCAGCATAGAAGGGTAAGACCGAACGTGCTCGTGCTCGCGCTCGCACGCAGGACACCCGCACGGACGCACGCTAACGGTGGTGATGGCTCTGAGATGATTTATAAGATCAGGAAGCCGCATATCAAAATCCACAAATGATATGATTACATTATTTGGTGCCACTTTACTGCGGCTCGGTCCTGCGGATCGCGCTTTCGACGTTTTGTACTGAGGGTTTCGTTAGGACTTGCCGTGGTGTTCGCAGCTGGACGCATCGTCGGGGACGTGTGGCCGAATTAGTTCATGCGGTGTACCTAGGATCGGGCGTAATGTATGTAATTAATTTTCCGGTTCTACCGTCTGACCGGAATCGTTGCCGTTTACTTGTTGAGGAGGGGGTTTACGTTAATTCAGCCCAAAACCAGACTCAGTTTTGAGGGTTTTTTGTAACGAAATAGTTTAACTTGGAAGCATTTTGAAGTAGAAATAGAGTTGGTTTTTGGGATTTTGGTTAATATACAAATTTAATTAATCATTTAAAAAAGAATCAACAATTTTTATTAAAATCCTACGGGATTTAAATAATTGTTCAAAATAAAAAAAAACTCAAACCATTAGTTTTAATGCTATGATGGATTGCGCCTTTGATAACCTACAAAAATGGAAAATCACTTCAAAGTAGCAATACGATTTGAGCCAGAAACTTGATATTTCAAACATTTATATTTTCAAATTTCAATAAAAAAGTTACACTATTGAACTACTATTGAAAGGTTCACGAATCATAAAAAAAATATCATTAAAGTAAATTAGAATCGTTAGCTCCGCGTTTGCTTTTTAAGGATGCAACAGAATCAGCTGGAAGGTAAAAGACAGTTCAGTTTTGAGAACAACATTCAAGGAATTGTTATTACATTCAATGCAATAATTTACATTTTCTTATGACTCATATGAAGTTTTATAAATAATTAAAATGTAACATAAATAATTCAATATGCATGTCGAAGCTTTACCGTTAAATTAATATTAATTATTAAATTCGAAATCGCGCAGCCGCACTTTGCGGCAGACAGGACACGCAAGCGAAAACGGTTTCAACCCAGAGAACCCGACTCCGGCTTACTTATACTCTACACTACTCCATTCGAATAATTATCGTCCGCTTCAAGCCAACCGCGTGCTGCTTCCGTGCTGAACAGAAGCCAAGGATGCTGCTGATGATGGTTCGACCCACCCCCGGTTTTTCGCAGAAGGTGGGAAAACCAAAGTTACTCGGCTTTCCTACAGCTTTCCAACAGAAAAAAAGCAGGAAAAACTAAATTACATACAATAACAACAGCCTTAACCGGATTTCGCGATGCACGGGCCATGGCCAGGGCCAGCAGTGGACCGGCATGACAGGTTTCCGGTAATGAGAAGGTAGGACGACGCGTGCCATCACCGCGACCGTCGTTATCTGTTTTTCGTTTTTTGCCCTTTTCGAGGGCCCTCGAGATCCATACCAGGGCCACGTAAAAGTTGGGATGTTGGCCTCCCTCAAGCAGCATCCCGCGCCCGTAAAGAAGGGAAATTGTGGAGGGAAAATCCGCGCACGGCACGCGTTGGGTTCGGGAAAATCGCTGCCAACCAGTAGCGGCGACGGCAGCAGCAGCAACAGCAGCAGCATGAGCATGAGCACGTGATGTGTTGTCAGTGCGGCGCATAATTTCGTTACGATGCCAACCACCAGTGGCTGCCAGCTTGATTTAAGGGGGTGTTGCTATAACAACTTAACTTCAGCTTACTTGTCGGATGATGTTAATTTCAAAGTGCTGTTCGAGGGGAGACCGAAGGATGCCGCGTGTGCTCTGTTTGTGTGAAGTTTGCTCTCAAGTGCAATAATACCGCTCTCAACCTTTCATTTCTTATCAGCTTATGGCCCGGGGACATTGAAAGCATATGTTTTGCGCACCCTCTTGAGAGCCGGATTCGATTTAATTGAAAAGAATCTTGTAACTATCAAGGAAAAACATTATTTCTTAACGAGTGCACAATTGATTGCCGTGAGTAGAGTAAAATCGGTACGAATTGAAATCCATTCTTATGAGCATCGCCAGCGCCAATCATAATAGCCAATAGTTTGGGAATTCTTTCAAGTTTAGTCACTTTCTCACGAAAATCTCGCGAGAAGGACGTTGCTTGACGATCAACGATTACCTGAAGTCTCCTTCATTGCCTTCAAACAGGCTATAAAGCAGCGATGAATGGAACTGAGTTTGAAAAAAATTGATTAAATAATGGACGAACGTTTATTCATAACCCTTTTCTTGGTGACGATTTTTTTTTTTTGCGAAAAGAAAAGATTCTTCAAGGTGTTCCCATGGTACTTGGGAGAGAGATGGTTCCTCGGGCATAAAGGAAGGGGGCATGGAAAATTTAGCGAGGGGCGAGAAGATTTATTTTTGAAAAAAATGCTTGAAAAAAATCTTGGTGCAGTTGTTGGGTTTCGAATACAGTTGCTTAAAATTGGACGAATTCATTTAATTTGATGATACTACTAAGTTATGCTAATCTGCGGATTTTCTAATTTATTTTGTGAAGTTATGTTATGGCCAATTTAGCTACTAAGCTGTACTTGGTACTTCTTCATAAACAATAATATAAAGTTAATGTTTTGGGCAAAATTGATAAAAAAAAATCATTAAATTAATCCTCAATAATCTTCCGAAAAATATAAAAACTCTACTATATATTTGGAAACAAATCATATTTAACTAGAGAATATTGGTTTTTATACAATATTTCAGTTGATAGTTCTTAAAATCTAGACATAATATTCTTCTTCTTTTTGCATATTCCGTGTATTTGTTTCGTCAAACAAAGCTCTCAAAATCGAGCTATTTTTTGGCCTGAGATTAGAAAAACCGCAATACGCTTGCATTTTACGAGTAAAGATTTCCCTTTACCCCTTCTTTTATCGACAAACAATTCTTCATTAAAGCCCCTTCAAGATGTGTTTTGTTTCCTTTGACCTTTGATCTCTTCACGATATCTTCAACCATTGATTAATGGCCGCGTGATGTAAGCCAGCTAAAAATAAATTCTCAAAAAAACCAGAAGGAGTGACCCTTCTTATGACTCTTTCCCGTGACCTTTCGCACATAAATATTAAATCCGGTGCGAAAAAAAACTGCACCCCTTTCCTTCGCATCCCGTCTTAAGCCTTTGAGAACATCTTGCCCACCAGAAATCGGATTTATAATTAGCGAGGGAACAGTTTTTGAAAAAAATCTCGCACCGATGTGTATAGCGTTCAATCGAAGCATAGTTTTTTGCTATGATTCGGTCACGATTCGATATTCCGCATGCCGGAGTCTGGCCCCAAACTCAAGGGTTTGTTGCGATTGACCTCACAATTATCGCAACCTTTTCACCCCGAAGTTCAGCGCCATTAATGAAATTGGTTATTTGATACATTTTTTGCCCGGTTTTTTCGGTTTTTATTGATTAAAGCTTCTTCTTGCCGGCGTAAAAAGGGTCGCTCCATTCAGCCGAACTCAAACTCAGACTCCGCGCTTCAGTTTTAAGGGATCGCCGGGCCGGTGAGCAACCAAACGGACCAGATCGAAGCGAAACCATCGGACATTTTGTGCGCTTTTCAACCGGCTGGCTCGGCCAGGGACGGACGGACATGTCGATCGGATGGACGAACGGGCCCAAAAGGATGAACATGATTGCTAGTATTGATTAGAGACCGATCCAGTTACTGTGACTGCGGTACGACTGCTCTGAAAATGGGCTACCGTTTACCGGGCGGATTATTTGCCGTGCCCCGAGCGCCGAGTGCCCTTTCGGTAACCGCAGCCCAATTCCGTGGTGGTGTCTGCCATATGCGCCTCGCTCCTTTGTTGGTTGCTGCCTTTTCGGAGGTTGGCCGGTAGTTGTCTGCCTTTCGGGTTGGCCAACTTTTCGCCCGTACTCTCCAACTGCTCGACGACTGCTCATCATTCGCATGAACGGTTTTTGGTCTAGTTTTTTTGTGTTTTCGATACTATGAACGCTCAAACCTCAAACCCTTCGGACCCTGACGAGTGGCTGGAAGTGTCCGCCGTGGTTGATGCGGTCGAAATCGTATTGGAAATAAAATATCCATTTTCACTACCAGCGAACCCCGCTGCTGCGGTCTCGTATTGTTCTCGTTCGCTTGAAAACTCGGCGATTGATGCTCGATGCGTCGATGTTTCGAGGTTTTCACAGGAAAACAATTATTATTTATGTTCGGTGGCCAAGGATAACCCCGGGAAGATTGTTACCGCAAACCATGAAAGCGGGAGTGGCCGCCCGTTTTTTTTTGGTTGATTGATTTTGTTCCCTTTCGAAAGGAAACGGATTGTCTTGCGCCTTCTGATCATCGTGTTGTGTTACCATCCAGCAATCCAATGAGGTATCATGTCCAAGGAGATCCACCAACAATGCGAGAAAATGCTAGGAATACCTACAAATTGTCAAATTGTCTGATTTGATTATACATCCAATAAGTTTTGAGACTTTGCTCCAAAAGCTACGAGTAATGAAAGCATTTGCTGGATCGCGCGAGCTACTTCCCTTCATAAAACGACAGGTTCCATGCCGTTCGAAGAAGAAGAACTAGCGGCGAGGACAGCCTCAAAAAACCAAAAAAAAAAGAAGCCAACTCAACACGCACAACATAATATTCATTCAGTCCACATTTCCGACGGCGTGTCGTCTCGCCGTGCATGTCTTGCGCTGTCTGCGTTGCGTGCTGCGTTGCATATCATACGGTGAGCGATCTGATCGTATCCTGCGCCGATCGGATCGAAGTACTCTCCGGAGGGCGCCCAGCAACCCGTGCTGGTTCGTGCTGACTACTGGCAGTCGCCAGTCACTTCCATCAGCTACTGTTTGCAGCATTTCAAGCAAGGCCTGCCAGCGGCATATCATGCACGAGAAGGGCCGAGAACGGCTTCAACTTCAACTTCAAGTCCAGTCCAGTCCGTTACTTCCGAGATGCCGATCGAGTCCCCGCTCGTGTGGCATGCATGCTGTGATTGTGCGATGCGGCGGCGGCGGCGGCGGCTGACGTGGTACGAGAGGGGTTCTCGTAGAAGGCGAAGGTCAAACCGGGAGCCAGCCAGCATGTCATAATTATGAAGCAAACGTTGCTGCTCCATGTATCTTACTCTCGTCTGTCACTTTTGACAGTTGATAATTTTCAAACGGCTTCTCGCAGCTTCTTCATCTCTTTTTCCGACCCCGTAGATCCACCCTTTACGGATCAGCGTGGAGTTGCTGCATAAGGTACCATCATTCCTTTCTCTTTTTTGGGGAGAGCTATCCGTAAAGCGTCTTTTCGACGCTTGAACACCCAAAGAAGTTTGCGCAAATAATTTGACCTCAAAATTGTTGCAATTGGTAGTAATATGCTTCATTTCGTTTCGTTTCATATTAATTGGGTAATAAAATACGTCTAATAAAATGTACTTATGAGCTCAAGCTTAAGATAAATAGTGAATCGCACCTTTTAAAGCACACCAACAAGGGGACATAATGCTCAGACAAAGACTAACGACGTCTCAATAAGTGATCTTGCGCTACGTGTAAGCAGTTTGAGGTGATCGTAAAGTTTAACCAGCCTGAAGATTGAAAGCCTCCGTGTAGCATAAGTACATGTGCTTCTGTTATTCTTTCGCTTCTCTCTCCCCGTCTCTCTGCTCTCCCCACCGCTTTTGCCTTTCTAACAACCCTGCGTAGCATACAGCATTTTGATGGGCCCGGTTTTTGATGTGCCGACGTCATAGTATGTGCGCACATTTCGTCTTTGATCCTGACGCTCCTCGTTCGTGTGCCTTCCAAAATTGGCCGTAAGGAGCGATAGTGGCAGACACTGCTCGATGGCAGAACGGGTGCTCGTACAGATCGGTCGCGTTTATTGGAATCAGCTGAAACGTGTGGTGCATAATGTGTGTTTGGAGAAGGTAATCGGTTTTGAAAAGTGACACATTAACGTCCGTCTGCGCTCGTTTGTGATTGATGATAAAGAGGCGCTCGTGGTGCGTTTTTGTGGTGCATGGTCCGGTTATGCTTGTGCAATGCGATTAAGATTAAGGTTGTTGTATAGCGAGGAATCAAGTGTATGCCACGTGTTTGAGATCATAATTTGATAAAAAAATACGAGCAAATCGGTTTGTTCTTCAACATGAAGAACAGTTGATTAAGGGATGATCGTGTTATTTGTTTAAATCCGCTTTAAGAATTCAAAGAACGGTGCATTCGTCGATTTGCCTTGTACATTAGATGACCTTCGTAGAACTGAAACGCTGGATCTTTTGTCATTGCATCTATAGATAAGGCCGTGTTCCGTTGAACGGTCGTCGAACCTTTCAGGTTGACTGAGAATTTTTATCTATATCGGTTATGAATTTTCAACTGCTACGCGTGACTCTCCAATCACTTGTTGCATGAAATCCTTAACACATGTCTTACCATCGATGTGGATCGATGTGGATGTGGTTATAAAAAGTTATAAGCTGTCTATTAATTCAGACCTTACAAACTTTCCAAGAAACTTAACAACACGTTTTAAAAGAAGATGTACCTTCTTCTAGTTTCTTTCCCGTACTTTTCCCGTACGTAGGGCTTCTAGTTTCTTCCCCGTACTTTTAAATTCTATAATCTATAATCTTTTGTTCGAAGAATCCAACATTGTTTGCGGGAATAATAACCGATTCCAAAATACCTTTTTTCCAGTGGATAGGCAAATTTTTTTTAATTCATTTCTCGTAGAAAGATGTTGCTAGTGCGCAAATAAAGTTTTATCCTCATCATCACTGTTGAATCTTTTGTCTCCCAAAATCTCTTTCAGAGAGCTAAACACATGAAAGTCACAGGGTGATAGGTCAGGACAGTAAGGAAGGTCTTCCAATTTTTCCTACCTCAGTTGCTCCTATTTTTCCCTAGTAATGGCTGCAAGTGTGTGTGGGCGAGCATTTTCATGGAGAAGAACCACTTCCCTTATCAATATGTCCCATATTTAGAGGCTATATGCAAGTCAGACCTCACATAAAACATTACAAGAATCAGTCGCATTAATTGTCCTGTAGTGATAAGACATCTGTTATTTTCAATCAGCCGTCTAAAGAATTTAATGTTGTGCGCTCTTAGGCAAGTGCGAGGTCTGCGGTTATGGCTCTCATTTTCAACATGACTACGACCCGGCATATTTTTGGGCTATGCAAAAATTTTGGCTCGCGACAGAGTCTCTTCCCGGAACTAGGGAGTCGATCTCCTCAAGATTTCGCTTAGTTTTACGACTTCTACGGCGCGAAACTTGATTAAAATATGTTGCGCAAATGACGAAGGTATCTCATGCTCCGAAATCGTCGCTGTGGACACTGAAAGAGTTAGGGAGGCGATCCAGCGCGCTTTTCCTACTCCTGACAAACCAACCAAACAACAAAATAAGCTGGAACATTCTATCTTCAGTTTTGTGACCGTAGGACGAAAAGTCTCGTTTATATTTGATTCTCCTTCGTAAAAACGTTATAAGGTTGAAAAGTTATAAGTTGTTGATCACATATCATTATCGGTCCATCTTCTGTGTGAACTTGAGTGTTGAACTCAAAGAAATATTGCTTCTACTATCTGGGGCACTGGAATCAGGTTATAGTAATTGAAAAAATAAGAGATAAGACCAAAGACTATATTGACTATTACAATCGTAACAAATTTGTTCCAAAAGGATGATTGTTATAACTACGAAAACATAAGCATTAAAGCATTAGTGGATCATGAAACGTATCAGTTTCATAGGCATACGTCTAGGCCAATTGAATGATCGTGATTGAACAACAACCGTGGGATTCGTTCGAAGTAATTTGAGTCGAATAACGCCATAATCAAAAAATAATCAGAAAGGATCAGGCTCTCGTTAGAACAAGCAAGGAACAAGAAAGATTCGACGAATGGCGCCTATACTTCCTAGAGATTAAAAAAAACTTAAACACGAAAGTTATCACTAAGTTGACTTATTTCTATCAGAGTAGAAAATCCCTAGAATGTTTGAAACATAGAAACTTAATACCGATATCATCCGCGCTTCGTTTTCCAACGTTATCGGAGATAATTTCCCAAGAACGACCGCGAACGACTTTTAGATAAATGTTTTGTTTTTTTTAAAGTATCAACAATTTTCACCAAAACTCGACGGGACCAGCTGGCAAATAGTATAAAGATTAAGTGTTTCAAATTCCGTACAGATCCGATCGGTATTTTCCGTTAAAAACGGAAAAATTTGAAAAAACCACGTGCGCGGCCCACGTGGGGCACCCGAAAACCGGAAGTTTCCCGAAGCGAACCCGAACGGAGGTAACTTTTGCCGAAATTTATCGAAGTGCGCACGAAGTGAGCACCAACCAATCCCCAACAACCGATGTTCCCGAAGCAACAACATGGCCGCCTCGAGTCTTCATTCGTTCATAACCATCCCAATGACACGCCTCCTACCTAAACCCACCCTCCCCATAGTGAGAAGGCGCAAAAATCTTCTCCGTAGTGAGAAGAACCTCCATAGTGAGAAGAAATAAGAAGAAGAAAGAACGGAACGGAAACAAAATTAAAGGATATTAAAAAAATAATAATACAGATAATTTAGTGCTGTAAATAACATATGGAAGGTAAATTTATCAGTTTACTCGCAGAAAAACTTCAAACCTTTATCAGTGAATAGTGACCCTGTTCCATTTTGAAATTTGCTCGTTCAAGGAAAAATGGACATCATGCGGTATTTTGTGCGTGCCGGAGAATTCAGTCTCGGTATCTGCAGCATCTTTTGGACAAGAATCACTATTGGACAATAATCAGAGTTCGAGAGATGGCTCGGTTCCGTGTGGCCGACGCTCTGAGCGACAAGAAGCTCCAAAGGATGCTAAAGAGGGAAACCGAGAAAAATGCAGATTTACGATAAGGAAAGACTAATTAATTTTCACATTATGCATCGTAAAAAAGCCCCTCACCACTTAGTTCTTTTCGCAACGACGTGTTGCAGCGTGGGAAATTTTCCAGGAAAAACGATGTTGTGCCTTGGCACGGATTTCACCGGAACCGAACTCGCACAGATTCCCGTTTGATTGGCTCTCGTTTGTTTGTAGTTTTGTGCCTGGATGCTGGATTGTTTGTTTACTTTTTCCGCAATTCCAGTAGCTCGCCCGCGCTGGCATGTTGTTGACGAGAGTTGAGTGCATTTTTTGCATCCATTCTGCGAAACGAGGGAGACCAACGGTAGTGTAATCAAAACAATCCAACAGTGCGAGTGCAACATAATGGACCTCGTCACGGAACGCATGTCCATTCACCCCCCATTCCGGATTTATATGTTTTCCGTCTCGCGAGTCTCGCTCGTCGATAATGATTTTAGTCAATGGAAATGGAAGAAGTTACAACCCGTCCCGATGGAACCATGGATCGAGGGCAGGAGGGTTGTGTACGTGATCGAGCAAGGCGCGTGATGTTTACATATTGGCCATTGGCCGGAGGACCGTGAGTGATGATGAAGAAGTGCAACAGTTGGCCAAAGAAGATCGTGCGCAAACTCTGCGCCGGCAACTATGTCGCGAACCGCATTTGTTTTGATTGAAGAAGGCAGCTTCGAGATCGAGCGAATTAAGTTGTAAAGAGTCCGCCCGAGACGTCCGAGACAGACCGTCGTCGTCGTCGTGCATTCTGCATTCTAGAACGTGATAAACAATGGCCGTCATTTAACAAAGGAGTTGCTGCAGCTGGAATGCACCGAACGAATTGAACCGAACCGCAGACACTAAGAATTGTCGATATTTTATCTCATTTTGTCGTTAAACGAACGAAAAAAAAAATACGATTTTCTAACGGTGGACATTGAATGCTCATGTCCTGATGATTCCCTTCCCCGCAAGTGCGATTGCGCTTTTCCACGCTCCGCACCACTTGGCAGTCCCGGGCTTCTATGTTGCCGCACAAAAGCTAGCTTATATACACCCGGTGGTGCGCAATATGATTGAAAGAGAGAGATGAGAAGCAGGAGAAGGGATGAAGGGATGAAGAGGACGTCCTTTTGCCCCCGAGGGGGAAAAATAAAGGGAAATCCAACCAACCGATCCCACATCGCACAGCGTGAAGCAAAACGAGCGTTCGCAGCACAAAAAGCACAAAAGTGAGCAACAGCAACAGCAACAGTAGAGGGGTTGCCGCAGTTGAACATAACCGCCCCTCGAGCATAAAAACCCGAACCCGGACGACGACGACGATGACGACGACGATGGCACGAACGCAGCTCGAGAGGATGCCCGCGCCTCCATCGTCACCGTCACCATAACCGTCATCAGTTTGGAAAGAGATCGTGAGATCGACGGATGGTGGTGCGTGCGTACCGTGTGTTGATGACGGTCGGTTGGGTTTTGGTCGTGAACGTGAACGTGTGAATGCCGGCGTTTTCCCGCAGTGTTGTTGCAGACTGCCTTTCCGTCCGTGCGCCCAAACTTATTGTGCAAACTGATCAACTGGAAAACGAATGCCTGTGTGTGTGTGATTTGGAAAAGAAGAAATAGTGTATCAAAGGAGCCCTCGACTAAACGGTGATACAACAGTGCAAGAGAAAGGAAGGCTACTACAAGTGAACTCGGGGTAGTGATCGAAGCAATCGTGCAATAGAAGGTGAATCTCTATTTGATATATGAATATAATCCACGGTCTTACTGTGTGTACTGCAGATTTATGGTCCTCGTTTGAGTGAAATGAAGTGCGGCGCATGATGGTTACAGCGATCTGCGATGTCAGACAACACAACACTGTCCGCGCGAGAAACAGGTCAGAAAGGCAAATAGGCTCTTCGCAAACAACAAAGCGGCAGTAACAGTAGTTAGCTGACAGCATTTAGTACAACAAGGCCCTAGACCCGCCGCTAATCGCTCCGTTCCTTAATGTCAAGCGTCAAAGGGTGCGCTGAGCAACTTATCTCGTTATGTTATCTTGTTAGGCGTAATTGTTAGGCGAGTGTTGAACGATTGAGAAGCCCACTTGCTCTAAGCCGCTTCTCGCCTTAATTGGTCCGGTGACACGTCTACCGTGTGTCTCTGTGAGTGTGTGTGTGTTTGTGTGTTTGTCGTGTGAGAGGTCTGATGGTGATCGCGACGGCTTCAGCATAAGTACAATGTTCACGTCACGTCAGAAAGGCTTATCACGGTGGTCTGGTCGCGAGTGCACTCGCTTGCCCGGTGCACTGTCCAGCACGTGGATGCACCTGTTGATGTGCTTTCCCTATTGTGCAGAGGGCTTATCATGAGCACGGCGACAATCACGTAACCTCAACGATTTGACGAGGCGAGCGTGCAAAGTCCACCAACTGCCACGCACCTTTGAAGTGGGTTATGTTATGCAAAACGTGTCTCGGTGACTCGGTTTGACCACCTACACTGCACCACCCCGAAAAGAAACATGGTCCTTTGTTGATGGCTGCTTTTAGCACTTTTTAGGTCTTGTTTATCTATGGCCTGTCAACCGGATCCAGACTGTTGTTGTTGTTGTTTTCGTCGGATAGGTGATTGTCAAACAAGAAATAAACTCA
This sequence comes from Anopheles darlingi, assembly GCF_943734745.1. Lineage (NCBI taxonomy): Eukaryota > Metazoa > Arthropoda > Insecta > Diptera > Culicidae > Anopheles > Anopheles darlingi. Next base: position 63,234,239 of record NC_064874.1, read on the forward strand.
ATTCATGGACCGGCCACAATCGACGACCTCCAGGGGCGCAGGCGACACACTTCACCACCACCACCACCACCACCGCCGCGTTGCGTTTTGTCTGCGTATTTAGATTGTGTTTTACTTGGTATGTGCTTTAGGTTCATACAAAACCCGCAATCGTATCACTACAGAAAACAGAGCAAAGATGCATTATCAGTTCAAGTAGTTATCGCAAAAGAGTGGTTTAACGACTGCACAAACAAAAGGAAAACTCATGCAAATTATGTGACCTCAACTTATGCAAAAATCCCGAAACAGAACAAAAAACCATGCAGCACAATCGAAGAGAAGCGGATGTGTTTTTTATCGATACCCGGAGCACGGACGCCCCATGTACGCCCCCTTTACGCACTGTACGCCCCGCACATGAACTACTGTGTCCAGTATGGTACAGATGGGATTCTGGCTTTTCCCGTTAAAACGAGGACAAACCGCCACCAGACTACCCCCCGTGACTTGTGTCATGCTCGTACAGAACGATCAATGAGGGCAAAAACTCATTCTCCTCGATTGTTTCTGCGAATGTGGTGAAGAAGACCTTTTTGCAATTTTCCAAAAACGCAATTTGCAGGTACCACGCAGGCTTGTGGCGATCATGGCGCCTTGCCTAAAAATCATTAACCGACGGCGACGGTTACGGTAGGATGCTACTGGTGCACTCGAGCCATACCGAACTGATCCCGATCGCTACAGTCCGCGGTCAGTTCAGACGGCTCAACCTCGGCTGCTCCCGGTAAACCTGCTGTTTACCAACATTGTACCGAGTGTGCAGCATAATCCATCTTGCAGCATGCTGTAGATGGTTACACAAATGCTACGGGCATAAATCTGATTTTATGAATCACTGCCCTCGATTCTTCTCCCGTAGTTCTTGGTAGTTCTACCTGCGTACCTAATCCTTTAAATCCCTTTCGTGAAGCTGTCTCAGGACCCCAAGGGTCCCTGGTTCGACCGAGTATGGATGGATGATCCTAGAGCCCATGTCCCGAAGAAAATGCCCGAATGATTTGATCTCGAAAAACGGACCGAACGAACGGTCTTTAAAGGTAGCGTACACGACATTCCGCAGGCGCATGCTACATGACGAGACAGGAGGCAGTAGGCTATGCAAAGCAGGAATCCGCCGCTACGCAGCCATCCTATGCGTCGTCGCCGTCCTACTCCCCATGCCCACCGGCGTAGCCCGCGTCTCGAAACCGGGCCTGAACTTGAAACCGTTGTTGGTGAAATTTCACGGTTCACATTTCAAAGCCCGGCCTCTAGCCCTGTAATTGGAGTGCACGCACAGGCACAGGCGCGCCGGGTTGTTGATGGTGGATGGTGCGAAAAAAAAAGGAACGAAAGACAACGACGAGCGCATAAGTGTCAACAGAATGTGTACTACTAGCGGCAGGCGCGTGTATCAGTGAGTGTGACATGTCATTTCATCGCTTCCTAGTGATCAAAGTTCCGGTTCCGATGCGCATTGATTACCGGGGAATGGGAATGATTTGCCGCCGGTGCGCCACTGGCGACAATAACGTACCGGAGGAGCCGTCGGCTCGTCAATCAATGATGGGACGTAGTTGGTTCGGAATGTCAATCATTTTCATTACACGCCGCGCAACTAATTTGCCAAAAGAGCCCATCAGGCGGAGGAGAGCAACTCGCGCGAGATCTAAATGAATGCTCAAGCACATCTTTACTTCGTTCGGTTTTCGAGTTCCGTGGTGTTGCTATAATTGGAGAGAGAGGTGCACTACTTCAGGCAGCCATTTAATGCCAGGACTCGGTTCCGTTTCTGGC
>NC_064874.1:63241056-63243556 GCF_943734745.1 Anopheles darlingi
TGTGGTCCGGTCAGCCTCACACACACACACACACACACACACACGCACCGGGATCGGTCGGCAATAAATTTCTTTAATTTTACGACGGTTTAAAAGTACAAATTATTTAACAGCTCGAACAGCTACAGAAGGGGCGATGAAGAAACGCCCTCCACGGGGAATAGTGATCTATCCACCGTCCAGAGTGTCTCTAGGCCTAGGGTTTGGGTTCTCTGCTCCGGGTTCGTCACTGGAACTCCAGTGCCACTCGTTGCCAAACGGTCATTATCGTGTTTTTGCACAGTTTTCACTCACGCCCGGGTGGTTGCATTGCTCCACGCATCCCGTCAGCCTACCTCGCGCCTCCATCATCCTTCTACCCGCCTCTCTCTCTCTCCCCTTCGTTCCTTTCCTTTGGTTTATGGTTATTTTTCAAATTTTATTTGTCTGATCATTTCTCATTCTTTCAGTCGTTGGATTGGGGGTCTCCTAGAGGGAGGGGTTGGTGGCGGTGGTTCCCGGCTTCGTTGCCATATATCTTCCATTCTTACGTTTCTTCCGTGGCCCTATCTTTATCTCATCTCGCTCGCTTGCTCGCTCGCTCGACGCGGTTTAACTCGCCCATATACACGCCACCGCTCCTTGCCGCGTCCTGCAAGCTGGACAACAGCCGCCAACGGTGCCGACGGTGCCCGCTGGTTAGCTGGCTGGCTGGCCGGGGTCGTTCGTTCGTTGGCTCGCGACGGCTAAAATATGCCGTGTTAATGTTGTGTCTTTTTGTTTATTAATTTAATTTACCATGATCATTCAACCCCGTGGGATTCCGGTGCGGTGTGGAAGGGGGAGAGGGACCCCGTGATGCACCAGGGCCGGGGGGGGACGTCTCCTCCTCCTGTTGTCCTCCATCTGCGCTTGCACGTGGTGTGCTGTTGCCTTAAAATCCATTTGTTTGTGCTGACCACCTCTCGCCGGACGATAATTCGCGACAACGAACGGCATTTCCTGGTCCTCGAGGAGTGTCTTGGAGTTGAGTTGAGCATGGCACATTGAGTCACGCTCAGTCAGGAGAAGAACAATGGCCAATTCCTTGTGTGAAGGCCTTGCCTTGGCCGATGCTGCAAATAATGTCATCGAAACGATGTTTTTGAATCGCCAAAAGTCCAATCGAGATGAAGAGCTGTAGAAACCCCTCCTTATGGATATCCTAATCAATCGTCGATCAACGGATCACCCTCAATAGAAATAGAAGATCAGTGCCGGTACACGATGAGCCGGCTTCGACGGTTTGCTAGAGACAAATCGTTACTCCGCGTCCCAAAAAGGAACTTGTCGAAAGCAACATCAACATGTGATCCGCTCCCCGTAAAGGGACCGACATCCGATGACACATGATGAATTAAATCAAAACACTACCACGCACGCGTTCCGTTCAGCCACAGCTCCCCAAAAAGGCCCCACGAGACCTGCCCGGTAAGGGCGAAGACAAATTAAAGAATAATATCAAATTAATTATGTTTTAAATTATGCTAGACCTCTCGACGGGTCTTTTCGGGCACCAAGCCGTGCCAGATTGTAATGATTGCGATGTGCCGTGTTGGTGGCTGGCTGGCATGCACCACGGTTGGCCAACCTCTCGCTGGTTAGAAGCTGGTGCGGACCATCTGCAGCGTTACTCGCGCGCGTGCGTTTATGCGCCGAACGGAACGAAAATGAGCAATCAGACCGAGGGAAGAAGCGAGGAAGAAGCGAGGGTAGTGAGCGGGGAGCGAGGTGGCCACAAAAGATTGGAGCAATTCTCGGAAAATCCTTCCACTAATATTTTATTCAGATTTTGTCACTTTTCAAGTAGATTTATTAGAGTGGCAGAGACTGAGAGAAGGAGATAGAGAGAGCGAGAGAACGAGAGAGAGGAATTCCCTCCTGTCCTACGGTCGCGATGATCGCAACCGCAGCAACCCGGTTTTTCGGGGAGTCCAGCGCTGGCTTTGGTTTGTGTTTTTTTTTTTGTTCGTCGGGGATTTGTTTTTAACAAATTAGTGCCATCCAGAGGGCCCCGAGGGTCTCTCGACCGCACAGGGTGCACAAGGGGGTATGGGGCTGTAGGAACACTGGATGGAAATTCATTACCGCACCCGCAGGCGCCTCCCACCGATACCTCTTCGCATGTTCAAGCCACATGTTATCCGGAGCATAACGCACACCCCTTTCGCTCGCAGCATCATCAAGTGGTCTCTTCTGTGCAGTGGCCACGAGGGTACCACTTGACACATCTCGCTGCCAGGAAGGAGCTGCAGCAACCGCAGCAGCAGCAACAGTAAACGCTCTGCAGAATTGGGGGATTTACTGGGAACACACACACACACAACTCCCCGATAAAAATAGGCTTGGCCACTCCCGGCACTGTGGCCACGGTGCGTTGTGTGCGTTGCGCAAGCGAGCGACACATGTTTTAGGCGTGATAAATGTTTGTCCTGACTCGCAAAACAGTCCGATAAAGAAGAGAGGTCGACCCGCGGCTGCA
>NC_064874.1:63248556-63261056 GCF_943734745.1 Anopheles darlingi
ATGCCGCCGGCGCTCAAAAGGATTCGACTACGCAAAATCTCGACCCTGTCCCGATCGTCAAAAGATAAAAGCAAACTCGGCCGCCACTCCGGTCCGGACATTAACTGTCTCCCGGGGTCCCCGTGCCACCAGCAGACGTTCGCCGGTTCGCTGTCATCCAACGGTGAGCATGGCGGCAGCGGCGGCGCTGGTAGTGCTCCGTTTGATGGACTGCAGGTTTTCATCTAATTAGATTATTATTAATATCTCTTCGGGCTCTTCGGCTACCGGTGTGTCGGTGTGTCCCTCTTTCTCTGTCCCGTGGCACCGTCTGCGTCGTCGTCGTCGTCGTTTTGTCGAGTCTTGATCGCTCTGCCCCCTGGGACCGGTTCATCTCGAACTCGGCGTTTTCGGTTTGAAGAATCCAACGGTGGTAATGTGCCAACATTATAATCGTTTTCGGAGGGGACAAACGTTGCTCGCAATTGCCAATGTCAAACCAACAGATCCCTTGCAACGCAATCTCTGCCCTCCAACTCGCACTCAATCGCGAACCTTCGCGGATCGCAAACAAAAAAACATCTAAATTATGAACGATTGATTATGCTCGACCTCGAGCTGGAGCGAACGTGATGGTCACGCAACGGCATGGGGAAGGTGTTGCCCAGCATTCCTCTCCGTCCGTTTCCGTCAATAAATTGACGACAATTTGTACCGAACCGATATTGGTGTCGGTATGAATTAGTGTGACAAAGATGTGAAAACAGTCCGCGATCCCCGCGTCCAGGGGATTGGCGAACGCGATTGGCCGTGTGCGCGACGACGCCAGGGACCACCGGATCGTGGCCGGCCGTGGACACGCGAGTCTAATGGAAACGGACGTTACGGGTAACGGGGCGCGCGAAACTCAAAACAAAGAACGACTTCAAGCTCCACGAAGACGACGACGGCAACGACGACGACGACGACGATGAGCAGCCAGGAAGAAAGCAACGGAGCTGCGGTCAGTCCGGGCGCTCAAGGGGCCAGAAGGAGAATAAAAAATAAGATATAGACAGGACGGACGGACGGACGGACGGCAGGAGGATACGCTGATGATGAAGATAAAGATTATGATTTAAGACATTCGTCCCCCCCGGGGGTGGGGAGGGGACCATGGGTGGTGGAGTAACTATCGAAGCCCCGCGTAGCGCGCTCTGCAACCTTCGAGAGGAGGAGGAGGTTCCAAGGAGGATCCCAAACACCCGGAGACACGGCGCCTAACGATACGGTCCAAAGAGACAGAGCGAGAGACAGAGAGAAAGGGACGGAGAGAGTCCATCGATCGTCGGTAACGGGCGGGCGGGCGGGCGGGTGCCAGGGGTCCTGAACAAACATAGTACAGTGGGTGGTCCCGTGTCCGTGATGTCCCAAGAAATGATCAAATTAAATTCACACCCGAGTGTCCAGCATTATTAGAGACCAGCGTCCAGCGGGGTCGTTTGGGGACAACTGGAGGACTCTCTACTTCTTTCGCCTTCGCTGTGTGGATGCTGCAGTTCAAATCGATCGCTCGTGTCGCTGCCTCTGATCGATACTCTGAGCGAGTGTTTAGGAAATGGTAGAAATGTTTCTTTTTTTATCGGTTGTTGCCATTTAGAAGAAAACCTTACTAATAGCGAATGCAGGCTTCATGTTTTAATGACTTTTTACAATAAATTATCTACAAAAACCAACGGCAAAACTCAGTTTAAAATCTTGAAAAGGTCATTAGACAAAAGTGCTTGTTGACAATGAAAACTATTAATTATTTTTACTAAATTTTGCGTATAAAAATGGCTTCGGGGCAACGACTGAGGGTATTTCAAACCGCTTTTTAGGTCAAAACAAGTAGAAAAGAATAAGAATATTCACCGACTCAAGCCCCACTGTTCGTCTTAAATGGATCTTTTAGAATATTATCCAACAACCTCATCCAACGAATAACATGGACACATGGGTACTTCCTTTTAGCCTTTTTAAGATGAATGTAGGTCTATCTACACTTCTACCATCTAGAACAAATATTCTAATACCGTAACGTCATCTGGATATTTCATTTAAAATATGCGTTCGATGTAATCAGAGGGTATCCGTTACTTTTTTATAATAAAGAAGTTCATTTCGTCTGACTATTAAGCAGGGGAAGTCTTGCGGCCCTCAGCAAAACGACGAAAGATCGCTTCTTCATTTCTTCAATTTCTAATGAATGTATTGGTTCCAGTCTGGCTTTATACTGTTTAAATTGTTTCAAATGCTACGTATTTTATAGTGTTGCTTGTTCGGTTCTGTCCTTCTTGAGAAAATTAACGGATACATTATGTGCGGAATGAATTTTTAGGCACAAACCATTTGTTGATTGCACCGTTTTGCATACACTAATCCTTTTGTAAAAACACAACTGGCTGCGAGTACAGTCTTTTACCAAGTGCCAGTTGACCTTGTACTAGATTGATTCTCAAAATATGTTGACACAAACTCTACTTCATCGGCTGGAGCTACACACACTTTCGATGGGCTGATGCTGGCACTTGTTTCGTGGAATCAGCCGGTTGTTTCTCGGCTGTTATCTTGAAACCGTCGCGTGCTAATGGTTTACTGCCACGCATCACTCGATATGACTAATGACGGTAACGAACGAGCTGCTGCAGCGCCGCATTATTAAGAGCGAAGCGCCAAGTTGTCACCAATTAGATCCAGCGTTCCAGCCCTGCACCCTGCAAAAAACAACTGCAAATGTGTTGTATACGGTCGTTCGGCAGTTTACGGATGCGCCTGGAGTGCTGCTCCAGAGTGATGCGATGTTATGTGGGGTGTGATGATAATTATTGCCAAGCACGCCTCCCCCATTCCCACCATTCGACGTAAATCGTTTCGTTCTGGCTCCAACCGCTTTAGACAACTGCAGGACGGATCCAGCGAAGAGAAACCAGGGCAATCCGGCATACGTCAAACCACAAAAAACCGACCGACAGCCAGACTTCAATTAGCATCCTTTTCCTTCTCCGGTATGACAAACATGCTGAAACCATTCATCATACGACGGTGTCGACAACGGTGTTTGGTGCACATCTCTGAACCGTTTGTCCTCCTCCGTTTTATGCTGCCCGCAAATTGAGTGTTGGTTTAATGAAATTCAAATAAATGTTTAAGTCCACGAGGTTTTAGTGACAAATCGCGCACCGGCCATTCAGCATCCGATCAGCGTAACAGCTCGTGTGAGGGTCCGAAGAGTCAGTCCAACCAGCGGGCATGTGCATGTTCGGTCAACTTTAAGAACCGTTAAATCACCGACTTGGAAGTGTGAATAATTGCTCCGGATAATACACTCTGTACTTTGGGCCGCATAAATCACGTTAGATTATGTGTTCCGGATGCGCGCGCCCAGGGTTCCACTTCACTTTGTCGCCTTTTTGCATGTCCCAACCCTGGACCTGAGGTGACGGGTTTCATCCCTTTGTCCTGTTAGCTGTCCATGCTGACGCAGACGCAGGCACTGGCACCGCTTTTCGATTCCAAGAGTTAAGGCCGGCCAGTCTTCGGACCGAAACACACATTTTATGCCTTTCCTTGCTTGGCACTTGGCGGCGTGGCGTGATCCTTCCAAAAGCGCTTTGCTCCGGAGGCGTCGGCAATGCTACGAGAAAGGACACGAAAGGACTCCTTCGCTTTCGGGAAAAAGGACCCGCAAGGACTGTGGCCCGGGACACATCTGTTGCACAAATGCGTTTGTCCGGGTTCAACCGAGGCAAGCGGAACACACACACACACGCGCGCGCATGGGACAAGTGCCTCTTGAAGTCGTTTCCTTCTTTGCCGCTGCCCCTGAGAGTGTAATCATCAAAGTGTACTGGGTCAAAGCGAAAAAAACGGTCAAACGGCCGTCGGGTTTGTTTTAGCCGCGTACGGTTCAGCATAAAGCGCGGCAAAGGCTGCGTGGCCAAGACAGTTGTCCGTTTTTGCTTGTTCCCGGTTCCATCGCACTCCGGCCTGCGCTCTTCAAAGCCAAACCATCTTTTGGCAAACGGAAAACGAATCCCGGGACCGCCGGATTTGGACGTTTGCGCCGCTTGACAGTCGAAGGCTTCAGCCTCTTCTTCTGCTTCTCCGGCAGTCCAAATTCCAGTTCGGTTCCTCGCAGGCAGCCAAAACCAGCTGTCTTTATTTAGGGAGGACGAACGAGCACCAGTATGCCTGCTGCATCTCATCATCATCATCATCATCATCGCCAGCATCAACCGATTCCGAGTCGCGCCACCCAGTTCGAATGGACTTCGAGTGAGAGTTTGTGCGCACGTTGGCAATGCTGACGGTTCCAAAAACTGTTTCGCACGTTCGCACGAGAACCATTTTTCAATCTTCGCCATTATGTCAAGCTCATACTCGCGGGCCTTAAATTGAATTCTTTCCTTCACTTCACTTCATGCCCTGCTAGTATTGCTTTGAATTCCGAATGAAGTTATGTGGTGTCGCCAGAGCAGAGAGATAGAGAGAGCGAAAGCGACACTAAAGTAAACAACTAGAAACAACCGGGATTACGACCGAAACCGGGATGCCTTTCGCTTGTCTAGAGCGCCCGAAAAACACACGCGAGAATCAGTAGCCAGAACCCTAAAACCATTCACCTGCATTTGTCGTTTTACACAAAAAACGTCCCGTAAACACAATCACCCATTCCGAGCTTCCGACGGTTGTTTTAGTCCGGGCAGTTTTAGGCTCGAATTTCATCGTCCTCTCAGCGCAGCATCTCATCTCGTCATCATCCGCGCGCGCCTTTAGAACGTTTCCCAAAAAGTGTGATCACGACGCGCGCACGCGATAAGTGGCTCGAAAAGAACGGCCGATCATAAACCCAATAAGCTGGCCGCACACTCCTCGCTACTGATGCTGCTGCTACTTCTTTTGCTTATGTTAATGTAAACAATATCCGTTCCGTTTGATTCCACTTCCCGAGAAGCGAACATGTTTGAATCACGCCTCTGAACGCGCACGATGAAATGTCGCACGGAGAAATGAAAAATCCCAAAAATCCCATTAAGAAGACGATCCCGAAGAATCTTATCGAGCGCAACTCGCAAACACTTCGGCCGTGGAGGCATGGAGCTACCGTGGACTTGTTTACTTTAGTGCCCGCTCGCTGCGGCGAATGTTCGTTGTTTAGAGCAAGTGGAGTCGGCCAATGTCGGCCCGATTGGGCCTACTGTCGACGGCTGGGGCATGGACATTACGCTGTAATTATTATGTAATTCAAGTATTATTACCCCCGAGGCCCGGAGTCACAACCGCGTTGTTGTGTCACCGTGAGCGTTAACGGAGAGCGGACGCCAGAAATAGACGCCAAACCGGACGACGAGTCATTCGCGCTCGTTTGCGCTCGATGTCATCAAGTACTTCCAGGGGCCATCTATCTTCCTAACCACGTAACCGGCACCGGAACGATCAATTGTTCCTGCTGCTGCATCACTTCCTGGCATTTCCGCAAGCACACACACACACACACACACGCGCGCGCACACATACACACAGCATCCCTATGGTGCGGATGGTTCCGGATCGACCGGCTACACACGGCCGGCTATTCGGTTTTTTTTATTTTTTATTCCTTTCGGTATAATTGTGTGGAGACAGCAAAGAGCTCTCTTCCGCCGTGGCTTGTGATAAACTAGAGCAACAGGGCAGAGACGGGTAGTGTGGAAGAGAAAGGGAAGGGAAGGGGGGAGATATTAAATTCGATACTTTTTTACCCTGGCCCTTGCATTTTGTGTAGACGAGCGATGCGCATTGTGGTATGCGGCCAAAATGTGTGGATAAAAATAGACCCCTTGGATTGGTTGCGTCCCCTGAGAGGACGCCCGAGGAAGGAAGGGAGGAGCGGAGATGCAACATGTTACTTGAGCCTTATGGGGTGCGTTCGCTTTCAGGGAAACTATCGGTATAAAACATTTTCCAACTATTTTCGGTTCGCCATTTACAGCATCTTTGTTTATTGTTCCGGACACTCTGCGACGAGATTCCAGAGTTCCTTTGTGCGACGCCGGCATTATAGATCGCCGTAGATTTCTACTACGCGATCTTCTGATAGTATTGAGGGGGGGTATCTTAGTAGACATTGCTTGTCTGTAAAACGACTGTGGCACTTTGTACTGAAGAACAATCTAGTATTCATCAAGTAGTTCCAGCAAGAAACACAGTTTCAACTTAATTCGTGCAATTCCGCCGAATATCTGAAAGTTTAACAGTATTAAGTGATATTTCCTTAGCGAATCTTCTCGAATCGATAACTAATAGGGATTGAAGTGCGTCACAGGAACTGACGCAGAAGAAACTCCCTCCGATGGTTTGTTCCTCGTCACACTCGCTAGTGACGCATGGCGTGCTGTCTCCTCTACCGACGGAACATGCGTAGTACAAGCGAGCACTAGCTCCGGCAACAACGGTCACGAGCCTCCCCCCAAAAACCGGGTGTGAAAATACGCCCCAATCATGGCGCCTTCGTCGACGAAGACCACACGCACGCACGCACACACCACCATTGGCGCCGCCGTCAGCAGGTTTTTGGGAAGGGATGGGTGCGCGAGACACAGCGCAAGGCTGATATCGATAAATTTGGGGAGATGTTTTTGGGATTTGGATTTATGCCTTTCGCGCTCGCGGAAAAAGGAGAACCACTCATCCAAAATGGCAGCGATGGAGCGTCGGCGTGCTTCGGTGCTCCGGCCGAGCTTCTGGCCGATTGGAGCGTTTCGATTCGTTTATCGATTTTGCCCCGCGGAACTCGTCGTCAACGCAGCATCACGATGGTGACGATGGTTAGTTGGCAGCCCCAGCCCGAGACAAATCGATGCCAACCCGATCCGGTGTCATGGCAACGATGACGAACCGAGGGAAAATGGCTGCAATATCAAGTTACTTCCGTTGCCTCCCCGTTCCCCCCATCGCGAAGGGCCATTCTCGATAAAATCCCCCCCCAAAAAAAAGTCGATCGTCGAACGAACTCCATTTGCTTGGCATCCACAAATCGAGAAAAGTCCTCGAACAACGACGTCAACGGCGACGACGACGACGACGACGACTGCGCGACGAGTATGACGATAAATTAATCCGTCGTAATGCGGCCGCACCCTCACTCGCTCTTTCTCTCTCTCTCTCTCCACGTCCTCGAGGGAGTCGAGATGATTTCTCAATCTTGGTACTCCCCCCGAAGTCACGACGCGTAGCGACATCCTCCAGCGCCAACGGAGTCAATGGACAAAAGTGAACGTACCCGCGGTGTCTCGCGGCCCCGGATTCCGACTGGACGGCTCCGGACAGACCTAACAATTAAAATAATCTGTTTAACATCAATGCTCAGCCCGTTGTCACACACGTACGGTGTGGTGTCGAGGGAGAAATGGTTCCGGAGGTTCGGAAGTACGAGGCGCTTGCCGTGTTAAACATGCACGCACGCACGCACGCACGCGCGAGATGGCCACACGGTCTAGCTAGCTGGCAGGGCAGCATATATCGGGCCCATAAATCAGCCCCCGACGGAGGAGGCGATTTGATAGCAGTCTCCGGACTCCACGTCGCTTCACTTTTTAATGGCATTTCGCTGGCATCGTCCACCGTTGGTGGTATCGGAAGCGGGAACGGTCTCGTCTCGGATAGAGATGTTCCCTTTGGTCAATTGGATTAGAAAAGATTATTATTATTATTGTTATTATTTTTATTGCTGTTGTACCCCTATCCATCTTCTAACGGTCCAACACCTCCAAGGATCTCGAGGCTCGTGACGAAGACGACGACGGCGGGAAGTAATCTCGGTTTCAGATGGCTTCTCGGTTTTACGAGCAACACGTGCTGGAGTGGCTGTCCCGAAGGCCCAATTGTTGGTGCCCCGTCCCGTTCTGGTGTCTTGCAGATGACGAGTTGGGAGTTTGATTCGATAATTGAATCGAATTGATTTGATGTCGTTTCGATTAGGGACGCTCTTACTTAGTTGTTGTTGTTGTTTGCATTGGACATTTAGATTCCTGTTAAACGAAACACGTGTCAGCGGGAACACAGACCCTTAAACCCATCAATCTACGGCGTCCTACACACGGTCCGGAACGCACGGCCCCACGGGGAAATGTGTAAAGCGATTGTAACTCGAATTTCCTCTCGACAAATTACGAATTAATAGTCCAGAAAGCGGATGCTACTAGCCGGTCGAACGAACACCCAGAACCATCTTCGGTTGTAATGCAAGCCAAACGATATGGTTCCGATTAGATTAGATTCCGTCAGATGGCCTACGGATGGCCAGGCTGTAGGATGCTGGTGACGGCGACGACACGATCACGATAACAACACCCACCCACAGATGACCGTGGGATTGTGGGGGTGAAACACACCAACGGAACGGAAACACTTCATTTGCCATGCAGCGACCAGGCAGATCCATCAGACGGAACATGGATCATGGAGCCTAGTCTCTATCCTCTTGCTCATTAGTGTATTCTAGTGCGAGAGCGGTCAACAGACGAAGATGAATGGAGCAGCGCGATAGCGCGTGGGGCTGAACGTTACGGACCACCCAAGTAGATTGTGTCAACGGCTTATCCACCCGTGCATGAAATTTACGTTTTGGCTGTTTTCTCCAAACAGCTGAGTCCGAAAATCAAAAATCGTATATCAATGGTTTCGTTTTCTAATCATCTTTATTTTCCTTTTTACTTTTTTTGAAAAGAATCACTAGAAAAAAAAGAAGTACCTAACAATCTAATAGTTGTTCATTTCTTCAGAGATGTTCATGGAGCCATTTTTAAATGAATCAGATGTCTAGTAACTTGGTGCATAACTCCATTATTTTAGGCGAACCATCGATAGGGTCTCAAAAGATGCACATGAGATTAAAGAACTAAACTGCATCATTGAAATGGAGAGAAAAAAAATATTATTTGACAATTTTGAAAAGAAAACCATATTTGTTTTGTATGGGGTGGATAAACTTTTTTTTCGTACCTTTCTCTACTATTGTTGTCTCATCTTTTTTTCTAGTGAGTCTTTTTGAAAAAACTAAAAAGTAAAATAAATAAGAATAAAAAAACAAAACTATTGATGTACAATCTTTGATTTGATTCGGACTTAGTTGTTTGGAGAAAACAGCCAAAACGTAAATTTCATGCATGGGTAGATAAACTTTTTTTTCATACTGTATAATGAGAATAACTGACAACTTTTTACTGACTGAGAAATACGTTTTTGGGCCTCAAGACGGACAGTAAAGCAAATCGAAAGCAAAGCGGAAGCAGATTGGATATGGATAAATTGAGATCATTAACAGGATGTCGTCGAACATGATCAAAGGCCTTCATGATGTGGTGATAATGTTCTTTGTCCTACTGAAGTGTTACAATGTTAAAAATTGCAATCACGTGGACCTGTAGGACCAAGAACATCCCAAAAAGCAATAGTGAAGTCTCCTACAGTGTTGGATTGAAGGTTTATTTACAAATACTTTCAAATAAACGACTTGTATTATAAAACTAAAGCCTTGGAAAAGGCAAGTGCGTAAAAAACTAACGACATCGATTTTCGCGTGAAATCGAACAGGACATCGGACATGCGTGGATTGTTTTTACACAGTTCGAACCAATTCCGTGTTCCTCATTCGCCATTCCAGTCCAAACAACCACCGCAGCACTTTAGAACCATACGGAATGGGGCGCGCTGGTACGCACTTTTTTGTGCGCCGCGCACCATAATACTGCACGCAGAAGCACTAAAATGTTCTCACACTCTGGCCATTGCCTAGCCAGCAAAACGGGCGTACGGATGGACGGATGGACGGATGGACGGTCGGAATCCGCGTGCATACCCAAGTGGACCGTTGCGTCGGTGAATTCATTGTCGAAAAACGGGAATATCGTTGAGCTGGACGCGTTCGCCAGACGGGCGGCTCAAATTATGATGGTGCGCCGGGACATGTGTATGTCCAGTCGACAGAATTGTCTATTTATGCTTTGCAAACCCGCGGCTTATGTGTGTTTTCCGCGCACCACAATGGTACTGGGCCAGTCAGACACGGCAACGGTCCTATTCCGGTTGCAAGAGGATAGACACGGCGGGGTCTACGTCAGCAAATTCCATTCCACACCAGACCAGCTATTGCGAACTCGGGGATGATCTATCTTCTCGCGATGAGCTCCGTGGTCACCGTCACCGAGAGAGAAACCACAATCCAGGGCGCTCCAGTTTAGAGTCCGCCGAGAGTAGAACCCTTCGTTTCCCTTTTCTGCCCTTTTCTGCACATCCAGGCGCATTTTACTTGGTGCTGGTAGAAACCGGAGAACCCGGAGCCGAGCCTGGAGCTGTTGCTGACCAAGCATTCGCCGTCTTGTCCGTGGGGAAGGAACGGAAGGGACTGCGCGCATGTGTGCCGAGTGAGGAGTGAGGATCATGTTTCCTAATGTCCACCCCACCCCGGACATCCCGGAGAAGAGGTGGAACATTCGATGGAACTCAATTGCGCGGGGCTAACGGTACTCTTCGGGAGTTCCCAGAGGAGTGGAGCTGCTGCTGCCCCTCATACCATTCCCTTATTATCGCTGACACCCATATCGTTGGCGGTGATCGTGCATTGAAACGTTTAAAGACGATCTCCTTGACCTTGATTGCAACCTTCAATTGCGCCACCGCACGAGGAACCAACTGGGCCAAAGGAAAGACCTTCCTCCGATATACCTAGAATGTGGAGTCCATGAAGTCGGTTGCCACAAAATATAGCCCTCGATGTCCCATGATGAATGCTGATTAATTGGAAAACATTATTACTCACCTCTCTTGCCGCGTGTTAAGCTCGCCCTGATCCTCGGGTACCCCACGTCACACACGTTCGCTTGCATTGTCATAATTGGGAGTATGAAGTGTGAAATTACACGAAAATTAATGCCATATCCCGAAACCCGGTATGTTCCACCAACACTTTCGTCAACTCCTGCTCCTACACTGAGGATGATGATGGTACCGTTCGAGCTGGATCCCGCATACCGTTGGCCTCCCTGGCATAATGGCTGCTATTGCGGGTTTTTGTGGTTCAAACCGAAGACCCGCCCGTGTGGCCAAAGTACCGACGACCAAATGCGCAATGCCATGCAGCAGGAGATGCGTCATGATGGCGGCCATTGTTCTGCAGCCGACCACCGGTGTGACACATCCGCGCTCGACCCACATAAATCAAAACCCAACTCCCGTCCCCCTCCGGTGCGTCACCGAACCTTGTTGGGTAAACCGAGCACGATGGTCCTCGATTTTATTTTATTTTTTTGGTGAGTGTTTTGGCCTCACTTGGGAGCATTCCAGGCCGATAATTTGAAAAGAAACCCGCACATACCATCACACCATAAGGGTTAATGAAGATGTGCTACGCCACGCCACGCGGGTGGAAGCGGATTATGATTTATGCCGCACAAGTACCCGAGGAACGCGGTACCGGCGCTCCCGCATGAATAATGGTAGAAATAGGAAACTTCCAAGGAATCCCGGCGTCCCCGCGTCATGATAAGACAAGCAGAAGCCCCCGATGTTTGTTTAACTGTTTTTTTGTTTTTCGTTTTTTTTCCCTTCCTCGCAGCATCATCTACAACAATCTGTCGGATCCACTGGTAACCGGAGCGACGATACCACCGACCCTGGATGGTATTGGCGGTAGCGCTTCGTTAGCACTCGCTGGCGGCATTAATCCCTTCCACTATCCAACGGCATCACCGGTAGGCAGCAGCAGCAGCAACAACAACAGCAGCGGCAACCACGGCGGCGGCGGCACTGGCACACCTCTTGTACCGACGGCACACTCCCTGTTCAACCATTCGCCCGGTGGTGGTGGTCCTGTTACAAATTCCTACCGTGGTCTAAGCGGCACTTCCAGTGCGCTATCGAACGGTCTCGGTCTTTCGTCCTACAATCCGGCACCGGCAGGGACCGTCAGTTCGTCGAATAGTGGCCTGTTGACGGCCAGTCCTGGAGCGCTAGGAAGCCGATTGAGTAGTAGCAGTAGTAGCGGTAGCTCCTCAGCGACGATCACATCCGGATCGTCCGGATCGGGCGTTGGATCGGGTGCCTCTACCAGCAGCAGTCTGGTGGATGGACTGACGGCGCTCGGGACCACTAGTGGCGGCACCGCCGGTGGTGGTGGTACCTCGGCCACGCTGGGGTCCTCGGTGGAACTGTCGGGAATGTCGCACTGGTTGAGCGACGGAACGGTCAAATCGGAACTGCGCAGCCCGGGATTGGACGCCAGTCTAGTAGCGGCATCGGCCGCCAACAACGCGCTACCACTCGGCGCCACATCCGCCCATCTCGACGGCTCGACGAGCCTCTTCTGTACCAACCCATCGTCAGCGGCGGCAGCTGCAGCAGCCGCAGCAGCAGCAGCGGCAGCGGCGGCCGCAGCAACCGGCACTACCACACTGGACGCACTACAGAGCGCTAGTGCCGCGTCGGCCACGGCAAACGTGTACGATCACAAATCCGACTACTAC
>NC_064874.1:63266056-63273556 GCF_943734745.1 Anopheles darlingi
TGTGGTTCATCCATTTGATAAACAGCAGACCTCCGCCTTGTTGACGACGACATAAAGTAGATGGTGCTTATCATTATGAAGGAATTCCCGTAATCGTGCAAACTCACGCATGAGGATGCATGCAAGTAGCGTAAAATCGATGGCCACACGATACGCTGCAACCACTGCTGTCGGCCGAATACGGAGATATTTGATCAGCATCACCGTTCTTCGGCAGCCATTGTGAGTAGCGGCCGTTGTCGTCAGGTGAAATACTGGCTCCATTTAGTGTGCCAACTGTGAACAAAGACGACCAACACTGATGATATCGTTCGTATCTATAGTTGCATGAAGACGTTGTATGTCCATACTCCATACTGTAATTTTTTTTTATCAACTAAAACAATCGACCCCTTCTGTTCTGTAAAAGTAATATCAGAGCTAAAGGCGTGCGTCGAGGCATCCATTGCATGACCTGATCGGATGTACCAGCATACGGAACAGAATGGCACCATTAATTAACTGATTCGTAATTTTCCTGTTTATTATCTACATACAAATCAACCGACTTCATTAACCGATTTTATATTGAAGAATCTAGAGCCTAGATCGGTGACTGCTTGAATCCTCTGGCAGCGTAATCTGAAGGAGAGTCGCGCTTCGGGAAGTTCGGGTATCCTGGATCTCCGGGAACGACCGCTTCGCGCGAACGGATCACTCGCCAGCCTCCCTTGCGAGTCCAGTCCTGGGAGGCAAAAACAAAGATTATCAGAAGTTATTTCCAGTTCGTAGTCAATGATCAATCGCCTTTCACTTACGTTCTGGTTGTATTTGAAGTAGTACGCGGTCGCCAGGATAGCGAAACCGGTGATTGCTACCTTACCGGTCCAGAACCGGATAGCGTGGGCCCACTCCAGTCCCTGCAATAATAACAGAACCCTCGTTACATAACTGCCACCGGTACGGTGGAAAAAATGGCCAATTTGCTGCCCCTAAACTTACGATTACTGGGGTAAGGGCTTTCTGGACCAGATCCAGTGGAGCCCGATATAAACGGCGGATCGGATTGTATCGTTCTTTCCAGTATTCCGGAACGTATCTCGGCTCGTTCGGCGATAACTGCTGATCCTTCAGCCACTGCGCTCTCCAGGCCCGCTCTTCCGGGCTCATGCCGAGCAGCCGCTCCCGCTCACGGACCATCCGGCCCGTGATGGACATGGGCTTGACGCCCCCGGTATCGGATGAGGCCATTTCGCGCAGAATTCCCGGATTCCTGCAACACGGATTATACGGAGCAAACGCGGATCCCGGAGCAAAACTTTTCCGCCTCTGCAGCAGTCAAAATAAGGCGGCGATGACACGCACACACTTGCACGACGGAAAGGCACAGAATCGTGTTGGCAACACTGCCGCAAAACCAAGGTGTCCACAGATACCTCCTCACCGGAAAACATCGAAAATCGACGAAACTGATGATTTCAAAGATTGATAACTCCCGGTGATTCATGCAAACGTTTAAAGAGATTCCGTGCTGTTTACCAGACCTCTGAATAGTGCAAAGGGAGTTAGTGTAAATTGTATTTCGAATAAATTTTGTATAACATTAATGAAACATAAATGGAAGCAGCAAATACTGTGAAAGAAAAAATGCGCGAGCGCACGTGCCGGGGGAACGGTCGATTGGTGGCCTCATAAGTTGACTCTTTCCTTCGCCGATTAGGAAGAGTCTTCGGAAAGCGGCACGTGCCGCCCAGGAGGGGACAGCCGGAGGCTGCACCTTTCACTTCATCACTGCTCATCCATGTCCTTGGCACCGTGCTTCAGGATTCTGGTGAACTCGATGTAATCGAACAGCCCATTCTTGATCGGTGCCTCCCGGAACATTTCGTCCACATCCTCGTCGGTGAAGCGGTCGCCCATCGTAGTGAGCAGCTCGCGTAGCCGATCCTCGTGCATCACACCACTGTTCTCCTCATCGAAGCAACCGAACGCATTCTTGATCACATCCTCCGGATCGGTGCCCTGCAGCCGCTCGCCAAACAGCGTGAGAAACATGGTAAAGTTGATCGGTCCCGGGGCCTCGTTCATCATGCCCTCCAGGAAGTCTTCGGTCGGGTTCTTGCCCAACGATGCGAGCATATCGTGCAGATCGTCCTTCTCGATGAATCCATCGCGGTTCTGGTCGATCATATTGAACGCCTCCTTGAACTCCGCTATCTGCGCCTTGTCGAACATGGCAAACACGTTCGAGGTGGCGCGCTGCGCCCGCTTCTTGGTCGTTCCGCGACGTCCGGCAGTTTTGCGCGACGACATGTTTGCTTTGTTGGCGAGAAAAAGGCATTTCAGTTCAAGCAGAAGTTGCGGATGGCTAGATTGCTCTGCTGGAGCGCCGACCTTACCTGTTTCCTGCTTTGTCGGTTCGATGGTATCTAGATTCTTCTGCGGGTTGTTTGTTTTGGGGTGCGTTTTCCACAGATGCACACTCTATAGAGCGAAGAAAATGCGATGCGGACGGTTATTTCACTTAACACAAACAGATGCACACCAGAAGCCCCCTCCGAACGAACAACACCAGCTTCAATTACACACGATTAAAGCCTTTCGCTACGACACGGATCCACAAGGGCGAAAGGCGAAAGATGACGCACCAGCAGCCTTCTCGGACTCGGAATCTATCAACACTGGACGGCCCACGATGCCCGGAATGCAAAGTATCTTACCTGGATTTAAGATGCAGCAGCAAGATGATTCCACACCAAGGTATCCGAAGTTTCTTAAAACACAAGGACCGCGGATTAGGGGCTCAGCTGAAAGATGATGAGGCGTTGTCGCGAGAGTGTGTCGTCACAAAGCGAAACGCTCCAGCCGTTGGTGTAGTAGGCTGATTCATCGCGTCAGAAAGAGATAGTCTAACGCCGTGCGCCAGAAAGAAAAGGCATGTTTCTTCGTGTTTTTTTCTCGCTCACTCTGTCGTGCAAAGAGCGAGAAAGACAGTTCTTGTATGTAAGAAAGAGCGAGAAGGGTGACGTGCTCTTCCCCGCGCTTCTGCGATCTTCGTACACTTTTCGTTCTCTCCCCTCCTCAGGCCCAACGTTTGCAGCGCCCTGTACCCGATCGTCAACGTTAATTCCTTCTATGGTCAACAAAACTCCATCCCCACTTTAATTTTTTCGCTTTATTTGGCGCCGATGACCTACTTTTGCACGACCCCAAGCGCCGTGTTGTGAACAAAAAACATATGGAGTTTAAAAAAGTTGCATAAGCTCCCTTATGGGTCATTTTCGTACTTGATCGGTAGACCGGAGCGCCCCTCTTCGATCACTGCCGGTGCATCCTGACCCAGTCGCTGCTCCAATCCTTGCCACGATCGATTCGCGAATGTGTCCGCCGAACTTATGGTGGCCACCTCATTTCTCCCTTTCAGCGCCAACTCTTGCGTAGTGGCCGCAACAGCCTGGTCCTCATCCAATCGCGGGATGTATCGTATTTTACCCGTAATCAAACTAACATCTGTTTCCTCCTGCTCGTGCTGGTGGTCCCGATCGTCAAGGTACAATCTTCCGCTCGGTAGAACGTCGAGAAAGTTCGTCGTGTACTTTATCTCGGTTTGCGGGGCTCGCCATCCGGGATTCAGCGCAATCTCTGCCTCAAACACCGACAGCAGCGGGCGGTAAAAGTCTCGCGACAGGAAGATATCATTTTCCGGACAGCCGACTAGCACGAAACATTCGATCTCGCTAAAATTGGCCAATTTGGCCACGTTAACCTTCCCCACTGAGAACAGGTACGTGCGGACGCCCCGTGCTTTGGCCAGTCGCTGAAGCCGATCTACCACTTCTAGGTATCCGTCGAAGGAGAGTGTACCAACGACAATTCCGAGCGATGTCGCATCCCTACACCGGAGTATGGCATAGTTTCGACGTTTCATCCACTTCGCTTCTTGCAGTTCATCATTCTGTTCTAGCTTCACCTTTCCGGCCTTGACGTCCAGCAAGTACCAGCCTCGGGCGGCAATGGCTACGGATGAGTTGAAAAAGCTAAGATTATGGTGTCCAACATAAACGGCCGGATGTTCGCTCACGATCCGCTCCGGGGGGATCTTCCAACACAACACATCCGGTTTCTCATCTGCTTGCGCCAGCTGCGCTATCCAGGCATTTGGAAAACGCTCCACGATTCGTTCCTTCAGCTGCATTAAGGCGTGCTCGTAGGCGACATCATAGAAAATGGAAAATGGACTGGAACGATCTTCGAACTTTTCGCTCAGTGCTTGCAGCAGATCGTCCCCCTGGACTGGGTAGCGGTAGAAGATGTGAAGCGTCGGGATGCGTACGACTTTACTGAGGCAGGCATGTCCAAAGTGAATGATTCCGTCCGCGCTGGCATGAGAGGCTGCTATCTCGTCGACACAGCAGCTGCCGTACGATGTATCGCCCAGTACAAAGACTAGAAGTTTCTGGCCAACAGGCAGTTCCTGCAGATCGCTTGCTATGCGTACACTGTGGCACAGGGCCTCATCCGGCAGCTGAAGAGCAATCCGTTGCAGTTGCTTCTGTTCAATCCATGCTTGGCAGCGTCGCAGCTGATCCGGTCCCCAGACGTATTCCAGGGCTATCCGTTCCACTTTCCCGGCTGCTCCCGCCTGATTTTCGGCGATACTATCGCCCGAGCTGAACGCGGAAGTCATCCTTGTTGTGGTTCGGTGTAACACGTGTTAGAGCACCTTCATGTCCTACGGGAAAAGGGAATGTGGTTTATCATGTAGGCTACACTTAAACAAGTGAGTAAAACTCTACCAACTGATAAGAACGAATAAGTGCACTTCTCTTAATATAAATTACAGAACATTGCAAATTGCACTAAATTCACCGAAATAGTTTTTTTAGGCCGGCGCCTCAACTGTCAACATCACATGCGAAATGTCATCCAAGACGCCTACTTGATGGTATTGGTGCGGCTGTTCAGGGTCAAATCTGTTGACAACACGGCCAGCGCGATCCTAGAATCGATCCTTTGTGAATTTTTTGTGTTTCCTTGAATCTCCGATACTCGGCACAATCCTTGAATCTCCGATATTCAACAGGTGGCCCGCTAGTCAACGTTTCGTTTCAGGTGTCTCGTCCTGTGGTTGATCAACATGACGGATCGGCCGCAAATTTACCTGACGCGTAAAGAATGTTTCAGCGCTTGCCATCGGCTGCACAGGTTTGTCCTCAATCCAAACAGTTTTAAAGAAGTCCTTGATCGTGATTTTATCTCTCATTACCACAAAGCCCTTTTTTGAGCGAGGAAGCTAACCGCGAGGTCTACGGCAAGTGCAATAACCCGAATGGACACGGCCACAATTACACCGGTAAGCCACGTTGTCGGGCTGCCTAGAGAGACACACAGTTTCATTAAATCTTGTCTAATTTGCAGTGGAAGTGACGGTCTTTGGTCCAGTGGACAGCAAGACCGGCATGGTTATGAACATAACCGACCTAAAGGAGTACATGGAACAAGCGATCATGAAAAAGCTGGACCATTTGAATCTCGACAAGGACGTGCCGTACTTTAAGAATCTACCCAGCACAACGGAGAACGTGGCCATCTTCATCTGGGACAGCCTGAAACTGCTCATGGCCAAACCGGAGCTACTGTATGAGGTAAAGATCTACGAGACGGATAAGAACTCTGTCATCTATCGTGGTGAAAAGCATCCACCGGGGTACGAACCACCACAGAAACCGGTGGCGGTGAAACCGAAGATTTCTTCCTCGGAAACCTCATCCAACCTATCCTCCGATTCGGACGGCTAAGCTAGGCGTTGGACAAGACATCTCTACGTACAGTATTTACTGTATCCAGTTCGCGAGCAAACGACGCAATCTTGGCGCGTCTCGGTGTGCTTCAGTATTGCCATTTGCAGGTTCCATGGTGGCCGTGCGGGCTTAAGACAATATTGCCGAATGCAAATACGAATATATTCCTGGTTTCTTCAATTGATGCGAGTTTTATTGTTGTAACGGGGTTTTAAAATCATTCGCCTAGCGTATAAACTTAATGAATCGGTGCCCGAGCGGCAACCGACTTCTATCACTGCTAGAAGCGCACAATATTACTATTGCAACCGCACGCGGTATGCTGTTCTAAAACTGATTTGTGTACCTCTGCGTGCTGGTACTTTCCCTTTAATCCCTACCCAATTATTTGGTTCAAAATTGTTTTTGGCCTAGGAATTCATTTAAAAATTAAACATCAACTAATGTTTCCTATTTCACAACCTTTTAAGACAAACAGCAATTCCTACAAAGCTTGAGAGAATGGAGGAGATTGATAGAGAGTCGAGCACAGTGCTTTTATGTTATTCGTTTTGGAATCGCGTGAGAATCGTTGTTACAGCGTTGGCTCCATCCACAAGGACCTGCCCATGAGGGAACACTGTTCGACGGTGACGGTATTTTAGATTTCATCATCACACTTCTTGCCATAGTTGATCGAAACGTACGGTATGCCCAGTTCGAAGTCATTCCGTGGCCAGTACTTGAGCGTCGGTCGACTCTCGGGACGTTCGTCGCTGACGAAGAAATAGGCAAACAGCACGCAAGCCGGATAGGCCGAGATAAAGATGAGAATGTGCCAGAAGCCGTGCAGGTAAGGGAAGTTCATCGATGACCAGGTATCGCAAAACATGCGATCGTTAATCCAGCAAACGATGGCAATCATTAGGATGGTCGTGTTTCGCACCCCAAGCCGATACACACGCTGGTCCTCGACACTGAAAGAAATCAACGTTACTTAAAGGGCACACCGCGCGGTGTTACTCGAAGCTCCACTTACATTTTCAATTCCTTGTACAGCAGATAAGTTGCTGGGATGGCTAGGAACATCAACGCGAACGCATTAATAGCGGGATGGTAGAACGAAAGGCCGGTAGCCGCAATCGAGAACAGCGTCATCGACAGGGAGAAGCGTTTTCTGAAAACGAGATCAAGAGAGTGAGCCAAGGACCTTCACGTAACCGCGGCCCATTGACCAACTTACCTTGATCCTTTGAAAATCCGTGGAAAGTGCCTGCGCGGGCAGAAGAGACTGAGCGTGGCCATGAACACCCAAAGTATCGTCAGCTCATCGAGCAGCTGACCTAGCAGGCTGAGCGTAGCGTGAAAGTAGGCCGACGACAGGCCAACTACGATCAGCAGGACCCAGATCAGATGAATGGCGGGTTGAATGAATCTTCCATAATCCTTGAACAGGTAGATCAGAAATGGCGGTCCAAGCAGGAACAAAATGTTGCTAATCTGAAACCCGTGCCACGCACGCACGAGAAAACACATGCACATTAGCGCAATCATTAATGAGCCCCGGGGGCGCGGCGCCAACTTGTTGGTAATTTCCGCAATGTACGGCGGGACGATCGCTAATTATCGTTATGTAATTGAGACTTTCGGAGGCGTCTTGCACTTGTTTCGTATGTAGGCAATTGTAAATTAGAAGTTGGTGGAAGAATTTAAAGACTTACCGTATTCACGAATTCGGCAA
>NC_064874.1:63278556-63353556 GCF_943734745.1 Anopheles darlingi
TTCGTACACGAAAGCCTTCAGCAGCAGCATACCGGTCAAGCTCATCGACGTCACGATCAGGGCGGCACCAATGCAGGCCTTCCACTCACCCGTCGGATACTTCATCTCCGCGAAAGTCTGGCAGAACGAGGCACGGTACAGGGCTTTCTTCTCCTGCACCGACAGCTTCTTCCAGTCACCCTTCTCCTTCTCACGCAGCGCCTACAATCGACCCAAACCAGACAGGTTATTGAAGAGGGCCATGGAGAACAGGTGAGTTCGTGGGGGAGGGGGGGGGGCTATCACTTACCAGAACGTCGCGCGTCGGTTCCTTGAAGCGGATGGCGGGCATCGGATAGTCTACCCGGTCGGCGTACACCGGCATACCGTTCCAGCCGTGTCCAACGACCTCCCGCTTGCCGATCTTCTCGGCCACCAGATCGTGGGCCTGGCGGGTACCCACCTTCGTGCGCAGTGCATTTCGCAACACCACCGACGCAAGGTTTACGTTGGCCATTGTATCTGGAAGGGGTTTAGAGAAAGAAATGATGAGAATATCAGTCTCCGATAACTGCAACCACCGATGATATCGATCCCAAGGCCTGCTGAGAAAACGGGAGAACTGTCAAACGGCGGAGGACTAGAAAACATATGACTGCCTCGATCGGGTGAAAATTTTCATTATGTAATCCGATTTTTGCGAGCCGGAACGCGACGATATCGACCATTTGCCGGGGGAAAGTGCTTTTTCCGATAGCGTATCGTATGTTAACGAGACCGGTGGAGTAGATTTCGCGAAGGTTTTGGGGCTTTTTGCCGTGTCGATTACGAAATCATAACCCCCAAAACAGTCGCCCGATTTCCACGGATTTATTCCATTCGTCGTGGGCCACATCTCACAGGCGGTAGCTGGGTCACAAGCGGAGATAATTACGGGTGCAGCAGGATCGAATATCTTTCGGCAGGTTGTTCTAAAGGGGTAAATTTCACTTGCACTTGCCCGCACTCACCTTCAGTAAATTCACACACAGGAAAAATACAAAAGAAGTCAAGGGGCGCGGGCGCTTGGGAGGTCCTGCCGGATGAAAGGGTTGACGGGTTCCCGGCTAGCCATTTGTGCAATTTCGGCAATGGACCAATTTCGGGGTGCGTGATGAGTATCAAAGTACCAAAGGGACGCTGGTTTGAGGCTGATTCTGGTGCATTCTATGTACCACGAAGAAGGGGATGATGAGGGAGGCACCCATTTTCGCCAGTTTTCCGTTAGGATGCTCGTGATTTTAAGGTTATTGCGCATTTTCAAGTGATATTCCTGAATAATTTTAACATTATAAAAATATATTTTCTACTGGCGATAACTTGAAGCTGGCTATCTGGGCCAATGGATTTAGTGCCTGAAGCACCAGATAGACGTGCTGCGATTGTCTCGCGCGATAAATAGCTCAGTTTGAGGCAAGGTGTTTTATGGCTCCGGCAAACCGACTGCAGCACTTGCGGCAGTTCACGTTCAGACCGCGATCAACACATCAAGCAATGGTGTTATGAGTACAGTGTTACACCTCATCTACACGGGCGCGAGAAAGCTGAAAATGAAAAAGGCGAGAATTTTTGCTCAAATTTTTGAGAAGTGAGCTATTCTCGTTTTGAGTATGAGTAATTCTCCGAGCTGTCGCTTGGAGCGCTGTCTAAGAATTCCAAAGGTCATTTATCCTTAGCAACCCCGACTGTTGCTAACACAAAAAACGCCTACTGCATTGTTTCACAGGTAGTTTGCAGGTAGCTCAATTCTCAATTCTCCATTCTCTCCTTTCTCGGTTTCTACACGGGCGGAAAAAATCTCGCTCCGGATTTGTATGGATTTGACATTCTCAACTTTTTCATTCTCATCTCATTTTCAGCTTTCTCGCGCCCGTGTAGATGGGGTGTTATACAAATGTGTAGAATAACTGTTTAGATGCTGCCACACGGAACGAAAATTTGCTCGCAAATTTGCACATTAATGCCAAAATGTTTTCGCTTCGTGTGGCAGGCGTAAAACTCCGAAAATTTATGCCGAAATGTCAAACGTATTGTTTTCATCTGTGTTTTGGCCGCTGAAGTTGATTTCCGAATAAATTTTGCAGTTTTTAACGATTTTGTTGCTGTTGCTGTTATATTTATATTAAAAATGCAAAAACAATACGGAAAGAACCTACATTTTCGTAAATAAAGCGTTCGATAGCGTCAAGGGTTCAGCGAAAAAGTCCGCGGATGTATAAAAGTTTGACAGCGTGTAAGGGTTAAGCGAAACCGTTTTAGCATTAATTTTTTCGTTTGCGCTAGAGTTTTCGCCCCGTGTGGCCACGGCTTATAAAGCAAGATTAATCGGTGCGTCCGCTTTTGCAACGCTAGCTCAAGCTCACAGCTCTTTTGACAACCCGAAAACTGCATAGCCGTGGCCACACGGAGCGAAAATTTGCGCGCAAATTTGCACATTAATGCCAAAATGTTTTCGCTTCGATATGTTTACATGGCCGGGTTGAGGAAATTAAAATTGTTTTTTTGAAGAAAAGGATTGAATACACCAGCAATGATCACTCACTGTCGATGTAAACCACAAAAAGAACATATTGTGAGCCCTACCGTTTGCAAAAAGCTTTTACGCTAGGTTTTACGTTCCACGGACCAATAATCGTTTGACAGCATGTAAACGGCAAGCGTAAACGTTTTGGCATTAATTTTTTCGTTTGCGCTAGAGTTTTCGCCCCGTGTGGCCACGGCTCATGAATCTGCACTTTGTTTACGTTTCGTAAATTTTTGATACTTCGGTGAGATGTCATCCCCATACAAAATTTGAAAACCCAGCATTTCTGGGTTCGTTTCTCGAAGCGATAGAAAAAGCTCTCTGTCTGTTGTGCTTGAGCGAGCGTTGCAAATGCGATCCGTCTGGACGCACTGATAGAATTGATAAACTCCGTCCAGACGAGCAACAAAGTTATCGCGATACCCTACAAACCACGATTCCTATGCTGGGTGTAGGAGTGAGTGCGACTTCCGATGAAACAGCGCTATACGAGCTCCAGATCGAGCAGTTTGGTATATGAGCGCGAAAAAGACGGCTGATGAGATGGCAATACTTTTGGTCATTTTCGTCGTTTGAGTTTGAAATCTTCCCGAATTTTGTTCGATTGATCGAAATGTGAATCGAAACACACCGCGACACCGCGATTTGATTTGCCTTTTTTCCCATAAATCCGGCGATTTTCAATTAGAAAAATGCGCCTGATTGTCGTACGATAATTACGCGACCTTGTTGCGAATTAATTTGATCTGCTTTTCGGTCAACTTTAGCCGTTTAATCTATTGCACCGCGGCTGTTCGCATTCAAAGAAACACCCGGCAGAACATGTACTTCGATGTTTCTAGCCCCAATTCTTCGCCAAAAAGGTTTGCATGATGTACATGCACAAATCATAAACATTTTGCCTCATTATCCAAGTGCATTTACCTGCATTTATGCCACAAAACAGCGAGGAACAGAGCTGTTTTTCTTAACATAAAAAGGATGGGAATGTTGATCCGTTTCTTGGCACCGTTTTCAACGGCTGTACCGAGGCAGATGATGCCATGAAGTGCACAGATTACGTTACGAAAACGGCGATAGAAAAGATTCCCCACGGAAGCGCTACGCAGTGCTAAAAACGAAGCGCGATCTCAGCCCACGGCAAGGAAGGGCGATCGCGTCCCTTGCGTGGGCGAGAGTTGGGAAAGGGGCGAAGATGTCCATCTTCACAACATTTGAAAGGGTTAAGAGTGGAGGGGGAAAATGGCTAAAACCAATGGATGTTTTTGCTTGCTTGTGCAGTTGCCCAATCAGAAGAGAACAACAAAACAGCAGCAGAACAATCGGCAACAGCATCCGGTGCCAAGCACGAAACGCAGAATGCAGAACAAAGGACAACAATCAGCGCAGGATGTACGAACAATGGGGGGATGAGGGGTTTGTAGCGAGGAGAGCGTGTGCACCAAGGTGTTTACTACGCGTTGGTGATAGCCACCGAAAAGGGCGTTGTCGATGCAGCCAACAGCAGAAGAAAACGATCGCGAATTGGTCGTGTGTTGCCGCATTTTGATAGGCGGAAAACATGCTCAAGAATGTCGGAGTTTTGCGTTCAAAACGGCATGTTTTGATGTCGCATATTCCTGGGAAAATTCACGATAGTTTGAGCTATATTCTTCGCTAGCTCTTCTATCTTTTCTGCGCAATAAAGTGCACACAAAGTACACCAACCCAGATGCACTTTGCGCATAGCGATTGGTCAAAAGTTGTGTTGATTTGGTATCAAGGTATGATGCGTTTCAGGGTGCAATCTATTGTTCGTGTTGAGCCTGATGATCGTGTGCGCGGTTGCCAATACGCACGTGAAGCGTGACACGCATTTTTTGTTGAGCAAAATGTTTGTTTTCCATTTCAATCAATGTGAATCATGATGATCATTCGAAGGCATGTTTGTGACATTGTGAACAATTGAAAATGTGTGAACTTTTTGTCACAACGCACGGTCTCGATTTCACGTATTGATGTAGCGTTTGTGAACAGGTGGTTATCAATAAAGCATTGGTTCAGTGCGTTGCATGTTCGAAATTCCCGTCCCAAATCCTATCATCTCCCTAACATCATTCCACTTCATACACATTCATTCATCCACATACATCACCGACAGACATACCGCGACAAACCATGACCTACGACGATGACGAAAGAGCAGACCTAGAACGGGGGAGTGAGACAAGCAGAAGATCGGCGATCCAAAATGGTGGATGGGCGGTCGAAAGTTTTTTTTCGATTTTTTCAACTACTCGAAAAAAACCCTGAAAGTATGCAATTTGAAATTTTTACATGAAATTTCAGAAGGCTGTATAACCCACCTAGCATTGCTGTATATGATAGGGGCACGAAGGCTGCATAGCCCACAAACCACCCCATTCAGGTTTGTTCGCTATGCAGCCTTGCAAAATTTCAAATTTGGTTTGTAGGGTAACTTTCTCGCCCTACTGTTTACATACGATTTGACAGCTTCAAAAGAAGTTCTCGCTCGTTCTCGCTTGCTCGCTCTCTACACGTGCATTGCAGTTATCGCGATAACTTCTCGCCGGATTTGTATGGGATGACGTTTGTTTTCGAAGTTCTCGTCGAGAAATTCTCCAACATTCGTCATCGTCTGGACACAGTTATAGATTTTTCACGACTTGCGCTCCCGTGTAGAGACTCGGTTACATGATGTTGTTCTGCAGTAAGTTAACAGACAGCGTCAAGGGTTAAGCGAAAATGTATACGTCCGCGAACGTATAAAAAATTGACAGCGTGTAAGGGTAAAAAATATCGTTTTGGCAATAATTTTTACGTTTACGCCAGAGTTTACGCTCCGTGTGGCAGGGCCTTATGAGATGCAGGGACTGCTCGAATTTGTACTCGATTCTCGGCAACGGGGACCAGGCCACGGTTTGTTGTGGTCTGGGACGCGTTCTTTGGCGCACTCTTCTTGATTCTGCGCACAACTCTCATCCGGATCAAAGCAAGCTGCGCGCGACCGGCCTCGAAACTCCAAGTATCTTCACTGGAATTACCGGAATTCTAACTCACCTGCGGAACGCTAACCTTCCGCGGTTTCTTATTAGCACGCGAATAGTGTTTAGTTGTGTTTTTGCGTATGTGTGTAAGTTGTACGTGTCCGTTTGTCAGTGATCGCAGTTTACCTTCCTCGGGAATCCTTAATCCTCGGGGCTGCGGGTTGCTCCGCTAAGTGGCGCGCTGACCGCGCACGCTCCTCGAGCTTTCGGCGGTTTCGGTCCGGGCGTCCAGTGTTGAGTCTTGTGGAGCAAGGAAAGGTGGCGTCGCGAGCGGGGTTTAAAGAGCCACGAGCTTGCTTTGGTGGTGTCACAGTGACAGACCGTGCAGAGCGCGCGCCCGTTTGAAGTGTAAAAGTGCGCGCAAAGTTCCCGGCTTTTGCTGACGTTTTGTCAAGAAGAGCGAGAGAACGAAACGGAACGGAACGAATCCGGGGTTTTGAAGAAGAACTAAAAGTGTGTATGCGCCAAAAAAAGGCTGATGTGCTGTGGTGTGTGCGTTCGCGAGTATCAACCCACGACAACGACGACCACGACCACGACGAAGACGGCCACAACGACGACGGCGGCGCCGGCAATAATTCGTCGACGCAACTGGCGGCGCAGCACTAGAGTGTGCGAGTTTAAAGGGACACCATATCATCGTCCACCACCATCCGGCTTAGCTGGTTGGTACTGATCCCGATCTCGACCAGACGAAGGCCATCGATCGCCACCTCAGTGGGGGATCCTACCAAGATCGAACCTCTCTCTCCTCCGCTCCTCTATCGTCGGGACCACCACCCTCATTCTACGTGGCCCTTTCCGGTGCGATACCGCAAGAGAGCTGCTGTCGCTGCTGCTGGTGCTGCTGCTGACGAGGATTGCGCATCGCGACTTTTGCACAGTTTTCGCTAATTTGGCCGCACACGCACACTCTCGCGGCGGGTGCGCGACATCGGAAAGTGGTTCTGCTCTTGTGTTCAAGTGTCTCTCGACCGATCATCACCGTCCCATGCCTCGTGGGACAGCATAAAGGAGGAAGGAACCGCAGGTCACCATCTACCGCCGCTCCATCGTCCCATTCGGTCTGGTGGTCAGCAGAGTGCGTGACTAAGTCGAAGGCGCGGTATCGCGGACCCATTCGCTCGAACGCTTTGGTGGCAGGTGCGCAAGCCAAAGTCATCTGATTCAGTTCTGAGGGAAGCGGAAGGACCATCGCCTGTCGGTCTGCTCTCCCTGCTTGTGCCGTCGTCCCCAAGACATTGGAGACGGCTCGGTCTCGTCCTCTGTGCAGTTCTGATCGGTTCCGCCCGGAGTTAGCTATCGCCCAATTTGTGACCACAGCTCTGCGTGCGAACGTAATGGTGAGCCTCTGAGCCGCCCCTACCCGCCCCCCTTCGTTCGCCTTCGCCCTAGCACTGTGTGGTTACGTCGCGGATGATTGAAGACGACCGGGTGGCGCTGCGCTGCTAATCGTATGTTGAGCACATCGCAGCAGAGGCAGAGTTGCAACATCATATAGCAAGCCTTGGATTACTGCTGCGCTACGAGGCGCCCGAAACCATCGCAACCCATCATCCGGTGGACTGCTAAGATGGATAGTCGGAATGGGTAAGTTTCGTCTGCTTTTCGGACAATCGATGACCGACCATACCATTTCGGGGAACAGAACGAAAATTTGCACCCCGAATATGTGCCTGCGTGTGTGTGTGTGTCTGTGTGTGTGCGTATGCGAGAGTGTAAGTGCCGTGTAGAGAGAGTGGACCGTACAAGAAGCTTATCGCGATGAACGAGAAAAAAAGGGGAATGTCATTGGAATGCCACATTACATCCTGGACCACTTTCCTTGCTATTCAGCGATTCCTGATTCCCCCCCCTCCTCCCTCCTCTCGCCCACCGTTCCTTCATGTTCTTTGCCACGGGACCGCGACGGTGCTGCCAAGGAAGTGGCTCATCATCCATCGAGATGTGGGGTTCTTTGCGGATTTGAAGGCCCGATCGCCATACAATGTATGTGCGCCACGATTGTATGTGACCCCTACTGGTTCTTCTCATGATTGCTCACGTGCTTCTACTTTTTTTTCTCCCATTGCGCCTCGCTCGCGCTATAAGTGTGAATATGGTGTGTTGGGCCATTTAAAGAGACCGTTCGCCTCCTCCTCCTCCTCTTGGTCGCTAGGTCCGTGCCACCGTCATCGTGCTTCCTCCTAAGTCTAGGGCATTTAAACCGCGCGCGCGACTCTTCTCTTCCCCCCCCCCCCCTCTCCATCCATCGGTGATCGCTCTCTTATCGCTCTCTCTTCTCGCTCGTTCGCGTTCGCGCTCGCGCTCCCGTCTCTCGGTTCGCGACCGTGTGGGGTCCGCTCTTTCCCGGAAAGCGAAGAATAAAGCACAAGGAGGAGGAGGAAATTCGTCGAATGGTGGCACTCTTGGATCTCGCTGTCTTGGAGCGCGTAGTGGGGCGGTTTGCCGTGGCGGGAAAGCTGCGCGCTCGATCAGGAGAGTGTCGCTCGCAGAGGAGAATGCCAAAGCGCGCGCTCCGTAGAACGCGCCCCTCTAGTGAGCGAGAATGCTTCACGGAGCGCACCGCACCTGGTTGGATTGCTGTTGGGGAGCAAAAATCTGGCGGCAAAGTCTCGCCTTCTTCCCCTGTGTAGCGCGCACTCGCGATGAGGTAATGGAAAATGGAACGAGATAAAAGAAAGTGCAAAAGGCGCGAACGGCGGACTGAACGCTCGCGCGCCTATTTTGCAACGTCAAGCTCTTCTTCTGGCGCGATTGTCAAAAATTCGAGCGTCAAGTCGGTGGGGAAATCGAGTTGATCGAGAAGGCAACGACGTGTACACGGTCCAGCAACGCCAACGCCTCTCTTGAACACGCATACTAGATCGATGGATTTCCCGCCTTCCGCGCGATCGCAGGGAATAATTAGGGCGATCGTTATGGGATCAGCGCGGCGTATGATCGCGGGTTCGTTAAGATCTCGGAAGGTTTTTGGAGTATTCTGAATCTTGGAGAAATTGCATGATGGAGGCGCCTGGTATCTCTTAATTTAAAAATGTTTTTACTTACTTAGTTCCAGTACAGGTCCAGTAGTTAAGGAACTGAATGTAAGATGAGCAAATGATCGTTATATTTTTTGTACTATTTTAACTATTTTATTTATTTAATACGTATATTTAATAACATGTTTTGTTTTGTTTTAGATCGAAATATGGCAGCAAAGTATCTTCAACGGAAACCCGTCGCACCCAACCGAACCGCAATGGTCGCAAACGCAAGATCACATCAGAAGACGTCAAGGTGAGAATTTTTACCAATATAGATAGTTTTATCTGGGTGCGTGATAAAAAAAAAATAGACGAACCAAGTTGTTATTGAAATACGATCCATAATCCTTTAGGTAACTATTGCCTCGTTCACCCTCGCTGTAGCCTTCGCGTAGTTGGTATCGTTCGAAAATAAGGGGGAAAAGACTGATCCTCTGTCATAGGCTGGCTATTTGCTTGCACAGTTATGCTGCGGGGGATGCAATGTTTCCGTTTAATGTTTAACAAGGGCATATGCAGAAGTCTTGCGCTTATCAATCACTCTCGATTGCCAATTGGTGTCGTTTCGGTTTGAACAACGATTATACCATGCACACAGAGGGGAGAACCCTGGCAAAGTAAAAGTCTAGAACCCTATTTGGGATCGGTTTTAGAGAAAATTTTATTAGCCCGCATAATACGGGCACGTGGCGACGTAAATAGTTTATGTTGTCTGTAGTTAGAGCATGTCGCAGAGCCTATTGTGCTTATTGATTCGATTACGAACAACACATTCATTCATTAACGTTTTGACACATTACAGATCATCTAGTTATATGCTGGAAAGTTTTCCTAAAAATTGAAACAACTCTCTGTTAAACTGTTTGTTCAGCTCATCGACCAAAAGTATGTGTTTGCTAAAAGTATTGAATGAAAGCATTAAGATATAGAACCCGTCGTAGCGTTCAGACAGATGTGAACAGAGAGTTCCCGCCATTCGTTGTCTCATCTGATCATGGCAAAACTTGTTTTAGCCAGTCGTTCTCACCACGAACACACACAGCCGTTACCAGGGATCAAGAACAGGCTCCCAGGCGCCTCGAAATTGCCATCAACCTAGGGAAAGCGAACTACATTCCATCGTTTACCCGCGGTTCATAGCTTGATTTGGCCCTTTAATTTCGTTTTTTAAATCCCTTCCTCGTTATTGCACCCCAGGAATCGTTCTACCAATCAGAAAGAGAGAGAGAGAAAAAAATAATCTACCGAATATTAATCACCTGGCTCCGATACCGTACATGTTTGGCCCATTTTTGTTTCTCCTTATCGTCCCATAACAGCAGCGCAACCATCATCCATACTGGTATTTGTGGAGGGATTGCGTTATTATCTTCTTGCTCGACGAACTTCTCGACATCGACACAGCAGAGCAACGCGCGCTGCTGACGGCTGCGAACGCGGGAAATCAGCTGCTTGATCGATGAAAGAGAAGGAGAGAACGAGAACTACCGGGCCTGCGCAAGCGGCAAAGCGAGAGCGCTAACACTTAGCGAGGGGCGCCACGAATGCCTGTAACGCCAATGTTTTGGCGCCAATGGCTTGACAGATCAGCAGTTGCTCGAACCGGGGACGGGGAAAGTGCTACCAAATGATAGCAAGAGCAGAATCCTCATGATGTGTCTATGGACTATGAATACTTTGTTTGGTCATTCTAATGCAGCACGGCCTAGAATTGTGGTACAGCACCACAGAACGTGCCGCGTGTGGTCACCCTTTCTACGGTCGGTTGCTCTGTACCCTACTGGTATGCTCCTTCTGTGTCTACCCCCGGTGGTGGACACTTCCGATCCGATGGAGGTGATCTCATACAGGAAGCAATATGAGCGGACCGGAATTACGCGCTCGTGGGCGAGCTCCGGGCGAGTGCGCTGCACAGTAATGCCATATCGCCAACTAAGTGTGGAAGGGCCCAAGGAACATATAGCCCAGCGATGGCGTTCCCCTACACGAAAGCGTCAAGGTCTGGCGGAATAAGCATCGCGCGCAACTCTAATATCATTATCCTCCATTTCCTGCGCAAGCGGCGGTATGATGTGGTGGTGGTGGCCAATGGTGGCCGGGGCCGGGTACCAAAAGGCGCGTTCCCTTCATTGTTTCTGGTTTTCGCGCCGACGCGTGCACGACCACGCGCCTCTCGCGCCATTCATATGTTTTTCGGGGTTTTCTTCTCCTCTGCTCTCTATCTTCTTTTCCGTAATGTCTGCGATACAGCATTCCGGTTCTTTTCACCGGATCACTGACTCGCGGCGATAATGGTGGTGGTGGAGGCCGCGGTCGCGGGTGTGGAGGTCTTCCTGCCATTTATAAGGAATGTGCGCAGGCGCAATTTCATCGTCGTCCGGGGCCGATGCCTTTTGCGCCCCCCGAAAAGATGGTCTAAGCTTGATAACGAAAGCAATGATCAACGCATCGACGATCGAGCACGACGATCATAGCCAGCAGGCGCGCGAATAGCGAAGCTAGCAAGTGGACGATCAGACCAAACCATAAGGTAATGATCGTGCTTCTTCTTTCGCCTCCATAGGGAAAGTATCTGTTCTTCTCCGTTCTGC
The DNA here is from genome assembly GCF_943734745.1 of Anopheles darlingi. NCBI lineage: Eukaryota > Metazoa > Arthropoda > Insecta > Diptera > Culicidae > Anopheles > Anopheles darlingi. Next base: position 63,289,766 of record NC_064874.1, read on the forward strand.
TTCTTATGCTTCTCTTCTGGCATAGAGCTCATCTTGTGTTTGCCTTCCTCATCTCCATCATCATCATCATCATCATCCTTTGGTCCCTTTCGCATCTTCTCCGGACTGGTTACTGAGGGCAATCATGAACCGTGTGAGAGCGTGTCTAGCATCTGTGCGCGGCCGTTGTCACGGTGTATTGGTGAAGTTGAGGTCGTTGCTTATCGTTGCGCTGGTTTGCGCGGGCTTCCGGCCAGATCAGATGCCTTAAAAGTTGCGCCAAAAAGAAGGGATCACAGATTTCGAGCGGAATATCTCTGATATTATTATGTACGCCAAGCATCGCGATTCGTTTATGTCTTATTCGAATGGCATGTGTCGCATCCGTTGGCGGTAAGGATCCTCATATTGACACACCGAGAAAGGGAGAAACGGCAAACAAATGTTAGTGAGCTAGTGACGGCGACGGCGATTGGAACCTTCTTATCCTTAGGGTCTCCTGGCGCTTTCCCTTCGTCGGTTCGGGCCTTATACCTACACCAAAGAATGACCAAATCAAACGTTGAGGGTTAAGCGACGACGATACCACCATCAGCCCGGCCCGGCCACAAAGTCGATATCGCATTTTGGAGGGGTTTCCTCGAAGAAGCTTGCAAGATGTTAATGCAGTTCGTTGAAGCCGTAAGGCGTAAGACGACGATGAATGGTGCAAAGGCCAAGAAGATGAAGGGAAGGGATGAAACGAAGCGTAACGAGCAAAAGAAGGACCGAAGGAATGATGACGGTGGTGGTGGTGGTGGTAGCAGGGATACGAATGAAACCCGGAAAAGGGACCAACAACCGGCTAGGGGTGCAGAGGGGCATTTAGCTAGGTTTGCGTGTGCGTGTACATGTAGCGCAGAGCAGTATGTGGTCCCTCGGCCTAGAAAGGGTCTCTGTGTGGAAAGTGCATACAAAACGCGTTTCGGGTCCCTCCTCGCCCCTGGCATCATAAAATGTCGATGCTCGAGTGTAGGGCTTTGCTTGGTTTGCTTGCGACCCCTTGCGTTCCGTTGACCGTGGTACAGCCCATTCCTCTAGGGTGTCCGCCGCCGCCGCCACGGATGTTTACTGCTGCTGCTGCTGCTGCTGCCCCTCTCATGGCAATGGTGGTGCAATGCGGCTATACCGATTCCCGCCAAAAGCGCTCGTCATGACGCTTGGAGCGCGCGCGCCAAAAAGTGCTTGAGCAACGGAGCGTGTAACGGGCAACATTCCTTCGAACAGAATAAGGCTGCAGAAGAAGGGTCCAATGTATCGCTATGCACAATAAAGCTGTGTTGGTGTGTCATTTGTTGTCCAATATGGTAATTACGATGCGAGAGAAGAGCACACGAGGACAATTGGATTACATAAGACCCGGGAAGAACAGGAAATGATTGCGATCTAATTGAAGCAGAGTGGCCACACCACCATATGCAGCCATATCTGCATAGACAGGGAAAGGATTTCAGTTGATTGAAAAGAGAATTTAAAGGACATGCTGCTGCTGTTGCATCAGAATCCATAATTCTTCTTTCAAGATGATGAAGAAGACACGACAACGACTTCCACGGTCCACTGCACCCCATTTCATGCAACATCTGCCAAGGATGTTGCGCGGTTTGGTCCCTTTAAATGTAAATGATGTGCGCGCTGGCACCGGAAGGTCCTTTCTTGATCCTTGTATAATGCCGTTGGTATGCGTGTGTGTCTGTGTGTCTTCGGAATACGCGCTACACAATCAGCAGAGAATGAAGGATGCAAAGGACGAAATGGGAACAAGCAGCAAGAATTCCGTTATAATGGCGGTCAGGTCAGGAGGGTTTTTCTTTGCCTCTGCGTTGGTCTTCCGTTTGTAGGGCGCGAATGTTTAAAGATCCTTTTTCGCCCTTTATAATGCTTGAATGTGAGAAATGATCGCTGGGATTCGATCGGCATTGGTATTGATTGGGATCGCAAAGGGCACTTAATTCGGTTTTATTGTCCTATTTACCTAGAAGGATCGGAGAGCGTCTTCCTGCTTGTTTGTTGTATTTGGATTATTTTACGATGCCTTTCTATCATTATTCTTTTTCCCACAGGATTCGGAGGGTTTGCAACCGTCAGCGAAACGGTCTTCAATCCGTGGCGCTCGATCGTCACTCATCGCACCGTTTTCTCCCAAAGCGGCGCGGCACATACCCACGGCGAACTCTTCTACGGCAGCCGCTCCAAGCTCCTCGTCGGAACAACAGTCCATGCCGGTGTTATCGGTGGCCACGACGAGTGGTGGTGGTGGTAGCAGTAGTAGTAATGGAGCAATGGCGAGCAACTTCGTGCAAGATTTCACCTCCGATACGCAAAGTTCGTCAGAATGTTTCTCCTCTACTACCGAGTTCGATCTGTACCAGCTAGTCAGCCCTGCCTCGGTCAGCAACGGGGGTGTGCTTAGCCCCCTTTGCGACGCTGCCACCCTGGTCGGTAGTGATGCACCCGCCTGGTTACCAAAAGACGGTAGCGATTGCTTACCGCACCGGTTGGCTGGTGGTAAATCGACGGAAGCGGATAATCCAACGGCTCTGAAGTCCGCACTTGTCAGTTCCTCCTGCTATCTAACGCCCTCGTACAAGCAACGTTCCTGCCCGCTGCCCTCGCTCTCGTGGGTGGATTCGGTGGAAATGTGGAAGCTAATGTGTCGGAAGGATGATCTGTCGTGGCTCGATCGGGAACCGAACATGTTCGACAACCATCCAGGTAAGCGAAAGAACTTTCAAAATGAATAGAAAAGAAAGGAACCTTTCAGCAAGGACATCACCTTGCTCGATCGATCCTTGCTACCTCGGATACCTAGAACTGCGCCGCATCCATGGGAAAATACCTGCCTCAATGCAATGATGATCCTCTACTCCTGCTCGTGATGATCCCTATCCGGATCGTTGGAGAAGGACCATAGAAAGCGGTTTTGTAAATCATTTACACCTACGTTAATGTCTGTACTCTGCTTTTTTTCTCTCTCTCTCTCTCTACTCTTTCTGCCATAGGTATTGTGCCCCGTATGCGTGCGATCCTCGTAGATTGGCTGAGCGAAGTCTGCGAGGTGTACAAGATGCACCGTGAGACCTACTACCTAGCGGTGGACTACATCGATCGGTTTCTGAGCCGCAAAAAGGAGCAAAAGAAAACGCACCTCCAGTTGCTCGGCATCACGGCTTTGTTCGTTGCGGCCAAAGTAAGTAACGTTTGTCTCCCTTTCCGTTTTCTGCTGCTGCTGCTGCTGCTGCGGATGCTGTTGTGGTCACTAACAGTCTGGATGTTGTTACCGTGTTTCCCACGATGTTCGTTTCATGCAGGTTGAAGAGATCTATCCACCGAAAATTGGCGAGTTCGCGTACGTCACCGATGGTGCGTGTACCGAGGAGGACATCTTGGATGAGGAGCTGGTGCTATTGAGCGTGCTCGATTGGAACATCAATCCGGTCACGGTGATAGGTTGGCTGGGGATGTATATGCAGGTCAATGTTACCACCCGAGAGCCGGACAACCAATTGCGTTATGTCCGTGCTGGCACCACCGGTACCACCGGTGTTGCTACACAAATGGCAAAAACGGTGCCAACACCACTGTTTGGAGAGAATGATGAAAACCAAACCAACAACTGGTCCAGTGTACCCTGTACGCCAAACAAACACAGTGCGGGACAGGGTGGCCGTAATGCCAGTGCAAGCAAGACTGACGATGCCTTCGTGTATCCACAATTTTCCGGCATGGAGTTCGCGCACACAGCACAGCTCATCGATCTCTGCGTGCTGGATCTAGGATTCGCTAACTTTAAGTACTCTGTGATTGCCGCTGCCGCCATCAGCCATACGTTCGATAGGTAAGTCATGGCAAATGATATTTTTTTGATCGCAAAATACACCCATTACTTTCAATTACTGCGCTAACTCATGGAAAATACAGTATGTGAAGATGTAAATAGTTGTAATTCGTTGGTTAGAGAATCCAAGCAATGTTTATTAAGATTTTTTTTTGTTTTTTTATTCTTTAGGAAAACAGCAACATTTGTATCTGGTTTAAACTGGGAAGAGATTGCGCCCTGTGCCAAATGGATGGAATCATTCTTCGCCGTTATCTCGGAACAGAATGCCCAGTGTCCGCTCACGTTTCTGGAGTCAAATGAACAGCTTAAGTACAGTCATGGGCTGAGCCACTTTTGCCCCAATTTGGTGGGCGACAGTTCCCACATCATCCAGACGCACACAACTTCGATGAGTATGCTGGTAAGTGTTGCCTGTTATGTCGTATGTCCTGTTACGATTGCTAACAAAAATGGTCCTTTTGATTTTTTTTTCACTCATCGCGCGGAACAAAGGAACTGGTGGCCATCAAAATGGAGGAAATCGAGTCGTCGGAACGCATGGTGAAGCAGGAGGCGTCACCGGCACCAATTGGCACCACGCTAGAGGACGGTATTCTGACGCCTCCGGCATCCAATCGCAAGTCTTTAGAAACGGTAAGCGGTCCTTATCATCATCCGCTACAACCTTCAACAATTCACCAGGAGCCACAACTACATCCGGTGCCGGGTCACGGAGTGATTGTGCAACAGCTAGTGCTTAAATGATACCTTCTATGTAAATTATGATTCTGTTGCTACGCTCGTGCGATATTATGATAGACACGCACCCGCCATCATTCTAAAAGGATCGAGGAATAATCCTGAGATTCACGTGGGTTCTATCACCCCGTGGATATAGATTTGTAAGCATTTCAACTGCGACTTTATCAATCGTGGCTCATCAAGGGAAGGATGGTTTTTGAATTGAAACGCTGAGGCGTATCGCTAGTTATCAGTTGATTAAACCAATACCTGCCATTATATCAACGAATCGTTTGTATTTGCGATTACTCAAACCAATACATAGAAACACCAAAATAAGCAACCATTAAATGAAACAAATTAGTAAAATGAGCTTAGCCCCGGTGCGCAAGGAGTACAATGACGCTTCTATTGTTCATGATCGATCAAACATTAAATCCATTTCATCATCCTTTACACAATCATTTTTCCGCCTGAACGCGCGTCCTCAACCCACTAAAACTGTAACATGGATATAGCTTATCCCACTAAACTATACTAACATGTGCTCTGCTCCTAAAATAACTCACTAACCCCACGCCCTTCAATCCGGTCACGGTTGCTTCTCCTTTCCTAGTTGCGCCTCATTCAATCGCATTTTCACTTGGGTACTGGGGTCAATTCATTTTGCATCTCATTATAAGTTTTCTTATGAATTTCTTTTCCACACTTATTCATTACTGTTCCTACTTGGCTATACATATTTCACTCGACGACAATACTATGACTCTGTTAAAATACCATACAAAAAAAAAAAACGCGCCGTTCCACTGTGATAATATCGATCATGTTTCTTCATACTTGGTTCAGTTCTCAATCTCTCATAATACAAACCATCAAAAAACAATATTGTGATACTTTTGCTAATGATTCTGTAACAAACAAACAAGAATGTGCCCAATGTGTAGTACAAGCAAGCCGATGTTCATCGTGACAACGTGAATGGGGGAAACTACTACATATTCCACCGATAGAAAACAAAAGGCGATGCAATTCTAGCATAAGCGTGTATTAATGATGTCCATCATCATTAGCGCCCCAGCATAGCGATTCAATTCAACATCATAGGATAAAATTTAGAATTTCTCACAAACAAACGTGTTTCAAAGTGAGGTCCAGGCCGACCTCAAACAACGGTACATGATTTGTGCAATGTTAGAACTCTGCTCTACTGAAACGAGCGTCATTGCGAAGACTTTACGATTTCATCTAATGGGTTGATGGTAGAGATCAATTAAATTACTAGTGACCTATTAGTGCTAGCGTTAACAATAATGAATCCAGACGTTGAATTATTTAAACTCATTGCTTCCCATTCTAGGGATATCTTATACGAATAGGTAGTCCAATGTCACCCAATATTATATCATGTGATTTGTGATATTTAAGATCAGTTTCATCGTGAAAACCGTAACAATCTGCATTTGCTTTCGCACATGCATTCTTTATCTATATGTTGTTGGGCCAGAAATAAGAATGATGAACCATAGTAAACTAAATTGCCACAGGATAGCGAGTCTATCGTTATGTATATACTAGAATAACAATGTTATGTATAAAGCTGAATAACTTCCAAACAAAAAGAACCGTGTAACCTATTTAAAGAAATTTTAAACTCTTCCGGATGATAGGAAGATGGGCCTGGTGTAGTTAAAAATAGCGTTTGACTGGGTCTGAGCCCTACGTTACTGACCAAAATATGATAGAAAAAAATGCATAACAGTGTGTACTGATTAACCTACCTGTATGGTAGATGGATTCCAACATCCAGTAGATGGATTCCAACATTGGATAATCGATTATAGTTACTAGGTTGATCAATCTAGTTAAGAAGCGTGATGTATTATTTGCATATTGTAGATATTCACAGCAAAAAAACGGAATCTAACAAACAAAATGAAGAAGTTACAAAATGAAATAAATGAAAAAGAAATGCAACCTCTGCGTATAAGTGTACGTAAAGTAACATGTCCGAAATGATATATACAACATAATTAATGGTGTTCATAGTTTCTAACATTTTACACACTATCCTTGAAAGATTCGCCATCATCAAGGCATGGTTGAGAAAGGACATAGCAAAATGTAATGCGTTCTAATAAAATTACATAACATTGCAAATCATTGTGGAGACGTTAGCGAATTATGTAAGACTTTACTTACCATAATATATACCTTTATCGCTATTAAACAGAAATACCTTGTAATTAAACAGATTATCCTTTGATATGTGGAACATTCCGCAACAGGTAAAAAACGATGAGGCACTTCTTCTTTTCTGCGGCATTGCATGTAGTTATCGGATCAGTAAACAGCTATGATCATAAAAACGGTTAAAGCAAATGAAATCAACGAAGATACGCGATTCTTTTCGTTTGTTTAAAATAACTCTTTATTCGTTTCACTTTTTTTTTCTCCATTACGTTCGTATCTACGAAGAAGCTGGGGTAAAATCTACTTTAAAATGCTCATTTCCAAATGTTCGTGGGATGCCCCAGGATTGTACTAATCGCGTAATACTTAAGTGGTAATTTTTGACGTTGAAATGAAATTATATGTACAATCATTTCCTTTAGGAGGTACCTCATGCCGGGAACGGACAGGACATTAAAAAACGTTAGAAAGTGTCTTCTAAGAAGCTAAAGCTCGTCTTTTTTAGACCACTGTACGGGGATAAAAAGTTTCGAAGAACGGAATAGAAACTAACCTTAACGAAGTAGTAATAAGTAGCAGTAGGAATAGCAGACAGCAGACGGTACAGTGGGTTGACGGAGGAGAAGGTGACGCGACGCACAGAGAAAGTGTGCGATCGCAACCCGGTCATCCTCGCGATGGCCCCGTGCGTCTGCCGTGATTCCGAGTACGGTAATATTTGCACAGTTTGGCCCAAAAAATCATAAAAGTATCTCGATGCTGCTCGACAATCGAACTGATCGGCAAGAGAGGATCAAGAGAGGGATTTTTAAAATAGATTAGAGCTTAAGCTTAAGCTTAGGAGCACGTGAGGCTATTAGCTATCCTTACATGGCTACAAACACGAACACGAACAACACAGAGTGGCATGGACGAATGGTCGACTCGGTTTGTGACGCGCGTGACAAAATACTAAACACAAAGTTTGGACGGATACACTGACACAGACAACAGGACACGTGATACGATCGTGGTATGTACAGATGATAACACGTAAAACGATGAAACACTCAACACTAGCACTACTAGCGCTACTACGCTACTATTACTATTACTAAGGCTCTACAAAAGGCACTTTGTGCTCGATTACGTTACGCTTTCTTACGCGGGACAGCGGTCACAATCTATTGTAGATTTAATTCCCGGCACTACACTACGGTGATGATGATGGTGGTCTTGGTGTGAAGGAGGTGTTGCAGCGATTGCGCTGCTGACACACCTACCTTTCATTTTATCCTAGCGATTCTAAACTAGCACAGGGCTCTTACGGCTATAGTACGGCTGCCGATGGGTTAAAACGTTTAAACAAGACATTAAACTACGTATCTACCGACCGTCCGTATGGCAGTGCCTTCGAGGTGGTGGTCATTAAAATCAACCTCCATCGTGGGGCTGTCCGACAACGGACGGACTCAGCTTTGTACGCTTATGTAAAAGTATGTGATTGGGGTTGTAGTGGTAGCGATCTTGTGCAAGGGCACAAGAAGATCCTTACACTAATGATCGATCGATCGTTCGTTCGTTCAAGCAGATTGAACGCGAATGATCACGCACATAGAATAACACCAAAGCTAAACTTCCGTCTGTGGAATGCCCTCGATGAGGTTCGTTTTGCTAGCGTTATTGCTCTTGCTTCCACCACGCGCCAGTGGAACCGGTGTCGGTTGGTGTGACCGATTCGAACCGCTAATGCTGCTGGCAGGAGCAGAAGACCCGATCGTACCACCACTGACAAGATCACGCTGCGATTTGCTGGTCTCATTGGACGCTAGCAGGTTCTTCGAATCGGTACGAATCGGAAACTTGCCATTTTTCTGGATGCCGTCTTCGGCGTACTTAAGGTTCCGGTCGAAATTGGACTCCTTGGGCATCGGTGAGATCGAGATGGACTCCTTCATCGAGATGGCACTGCGCAGCGAGCTTTGGCTGCCCGTGATACCGCTCTTGCCGGTGATCTGCGTCATTCCGAGGCTGCTCGGCGATCGGATCGAGCTGGCGTCCGGTGGCTGCTGTTGCATTTTGCTATACTTTGAGGGAGAATCGCGGTACTCGTAGATGTTGTCCCGCTGATTACGCTGCAGCGGTTGCCCTTGCAGCATACTATTCTCCATGATCGTATCGCGCTCCGATTCGGGATTGTCCATCCCGAAGGCAGCCTCATCGTACAGTTGATCAGATTTTCTGTGAAACATTACGGAAACCTTCGTTATTGGAATGCTATCGCCGATGAGTCCCCGTTGAACCTACCGCTTTGCATTGCGCCACATGATACAGCATATCACGACGAGCACCATCAGGATGAGACACGCGGCTGCCAAACTCCAGAACGCTATCTGTAACGGTTCCTTGGGCTCCCACCAGAACTCCGTGGTTGGAGGATAGGTCGGTATCATCACTCCTACGACCGTCGGTATGTACTGGAATGTGACGAGTTGGTCGATAACTAAGTACTCTCTCGATTGCAGCGATTCCCAGATTCCTTACCTGCGTCCAGAAGGCACTTTCCGTCTGCCGGAAGTTCATCATAATGGACGAATTGTAGGTCGTGTTCAGGTTGAGGTACTTCAGCTCACCGTTGCGCGCCTTCTCGAAGTACAGTCCCAGCACCTGCGATGGCGTTGGATTGCCGTGGCGTGCAAAGTCGGAATAGGTTTTCATAAAGAAGTGACTCATGTTGCGATCGTTGTCGGTCCACATCAAACGATCAAGCCGTGCCCGTCGGGGGAAAAACTCGACATCCATGAAGGGTGCTCCGGTCAGCAGGTAGTGCTCGATGTCGTGCGGTACTTTGCGCCATTCCGGCAACTTGAGACCCTCGATCGTCGTGTTCATGACGTAGCTGTAGACTGGAACATTCCGCTCGACCAGCAGCTTCACCAGCTTGTCCGTCGGTGCCCGATAGAGAAAGTCCGAAAGAAGCTAAGGAGGAGAAGAAGCGACACTCCGAATTAGTTGCGATCGTTTGCGAGGACAGAATCATGCCAATCGTGAGTGACTTACGTGGATGTACTGCTCCCGGATGAAGGTGGTGTTCTTCGGATCAGGCCAATAGGTGTACATGTACTTGATCGCTTCGTACGTACCGTTCAGATTGAGCGTATAGTTGTAGCGCAGTACCAGCTCCCGGACCTTCTGATCGAAGAACCGCTCATCGACCTCAAACCGTGGTGCGAGAGTTTCATTCCCCGACACGACAAAGGCCGCTTCCTGCAGCGTTACGCCGCTCATGTAGTGTAGCCCACGGTTATACTGTCGCCGCCGGATAAGCGACTCCGGTGTCTCCGACAGAAAGTGCCAATCACGCTCACTCCACCCTTCATACCAATTATCACCCGGGAAGGTGAAATTGTTCTCCAGCACGGGACCCCAAGGGAACAGACCTACGTGGGGTGCAAACTCGGCATTACCGAGCTCGTAGAAGCTGCGTCCATTGCGCATACAGTTCACCAGCTTCCAGGACGTATCGATGGAGCAACCGACCATCTGCCCGAAGACACGGCTTGTGTTCTGTGCCCGCCACTTGTCCTCGATCAGTGCCCAGTCAGCTAGTGCCGATCCGGACTGGCCGATGACACGCGTCACGATGTCCCGGGTTTGCGGTGCAACCATCAGCAGACCGGCTGAAGCACCACCCGCTCCAGGACCGAACAGTGTGATCGAGTTGCGGTCACCGTTAAAAGCCTCGATGTTTTCGTATACCCACCGTATGGCCATGACCTGATCGAGGATACCGTAGTTTCCGGGCGAGTTCTCATCGCCGGTCGAGAGGAAACCAAGTGCTCCGAGCCGATAGTTGAACGTGACCACCACCACGTCGTAGAAGGCAGCCAGCATATGGGCCGGGAAAGTATTGGATGCCCCGCGGACAAACTCACCACCGTGAATGTAGATCATCACCGGATACCGTTGTGCGACTCCTGCTTGTGTCTACGGGTTTGAGAAAGAGGAACGGAATGAGTCTAACGCTTCGTTGCTTAGGGGCAACCCACACCGGAACTGCGTACTTACATTGGGTGAGAAGATGTTGAGGTACAGACAATCTTCGTCCATATCACGGATTCCCTTGGTCGCGCCGGTATACTTGACCGGTTGCGGACAGGCTGGACCATAGTCGACGGCTTGCACCAGCTGCCAGCCACGATGCTGTCTCGGTGGTTTAAACCGGCCCTCGTGAGTCGGCGGGAGTGCGTAGGGAATACCCAGGAACGTCGAGCACTTGCCCATAATCCGATCGACGGTACTGTGCCACGGACGGTATAGGTTCCGGGGGTTAGGATCGTCGTACAGGTAGGTGATGAAACCTTGCACCTGCCCGTAGTTAGTCGTCACGAACACATCGCGCTCGAGCTGCATCGAATCACGACGCAGCTTACCCTGGAGATCCTCACGCCAACCACCGAGTACACCCGGGAACGGTGTCTGGATGAGTGTGGGATTGTTCTGAAAGTGAAACACAAGAGCACCGGTTGTTTGAGTGTGTTAGCGAAGCATGTGTTGTTTCACTTTCAACCAGCAACAAGACCAGCCGCGGGGCCTGATAATTGCGGCCAGTCTGATGATGACGGCACCAACGATGCGCGACGCAACGGCGGTCGAAAGGGAAACGTATGCCGCGTACAAGACGCCAGACAATCTTGCCGAGTCGAGATTTGCTTTTAATTACATGCAGCACCAGCAGCAGCAACACGGTGGTAGCGGTTCCGCTTTGCAAGGGTTATGTTTCAATTGAATTTCGCTTTTATGAAGACCGCAAACCGCTCGCTCGCAAACCGTTGGGTGTTGTTCGCCATGAGTTATGATGCTCATTAACGCGAGGCGACTGCTTGGCTGCAGCCATGACTGAGAGAGATGTAGGTCAAAGCCGGGGGTTTGCACTCGGTGTTGGGTTACTCGCTTCGATTGCGAATCGCATGAAAGCCAGATTGTTCGATTGCTTGTTGCTTGATGATGCTGATGATGTTTGCGCGATCTTACATCGCGGTACCCCACTTACCGGATCATATTTGAAGCGATCGTCACCGAGGCCTGTGTTGTCCGGGTACTGGCCGGGTTGGTTCTGTCCCGGGTACTGCTGACCGTAACCGTTCGGTTGGTAGAACCCGTACCGTCGGTTGTTGAAGGTGTACGTTCTGTGTAACGGAGAAACAAGCAATGATATGTTGAGTGGAGATGATAAGGTATTAGCAGCTTTTTGGTACAGTTACTTTAGGCTTAATGGAGGCCATTTCTTGCTTAAGCCATTACTGCTAACGGTGCATTCGATAAACGTTTTTATCTGTTGTTGCATCATGAATACTAACATTAATTTTTTTCTTCAAGTATGCAACAATATTGGCATATTTATCTATTATCATGGGCATGTGCTGCGCTTGCTGCAATGCATTCAAAACAAGTTTATCTATCATAACATATTTTATGCTTTGTTGTGCTTCATAATACACAAATAATTAAATGCTGGGTTGATATTAACAAGTTATCTTTATGCTTTGATGAGCATAAAGTTTCTAATTAGATGTTCAATGAAAATGAAGCTGCCTAACCGAGGGTTATAAATTGTAGAAGAAATGAATAGTGTCACCGTTAAAGTGGCCTCTAGGAATTAGAGATTCGGTCTCATAAATTAAACTTTTTTTACATGTCTTAAAACGGAGAAGCCATATGTTTATAAATTAATCTTAAGCCACTTCGAAGAAACGTTTCCAAATTGGATAGTGAGGTTTTGGAACAGTGTTACTTATATAATTTGTTCGAATGTTGTTTCATGTTTGGGACATGTTTGGGACAATGTTTGGGACATTTCTGTCGTGCTTTATATCGAAGCCCTTTGCTATCAACGATAACGTATGGATTCACTGCGTTTGTGGTACTGATTTCGTTTTATCGTTATCGGGCTTATTCGTAACAGTTCCTCAAATTTATGTAGCTAAAGTGGAGAATTACTACATTTGGAACTTTTTGCACAACCTGTTCTTTAAATCTGTTAAACAATTGCGTTAAAAATCTATCAAAAACTGAAAATAGCTACAATGAATCATAGTTTTAGCTACACACAGTCTTGTACGTGTACTCTTGGTTAACTATTTCACCCTTATGCTAGGTAACACAACACAACTCAAGCACGCAGATAGTCAAGCGCGGTTTTATCTGATTTTGTATCATTTCTTGGAGGCGCTTTATGTTATCTGCCGATGCCCCATATGACTAATCGTTTATCGCTTCGGTAAAAAAGTAGAACCGGAAAGGAATGTTGGTTTCCAACTGTTAACTCCATGAATCGATTCTAATATTTCTACTCCAGCGATTGAGTTTTTACTTCAATAACATACAGACACATACACGTCTTGCGAGCACGTACGTCCTACGTGACTGGGCGTAGTCCTCACTGCCAAGCACAATACATCTTCACACATATTATTATCACGCCGCCAGGTGGGGCACACTTACCGATAATTCGGTTCACCGGGATTCGGAACCTTGTAGTTGAAGTCACCTTCCCGCGAATACCACCGAGGATCACGGGTTGTGTAGTACTGACCGGTCACGATCGGTAGTACCGCCGCTGCAACACACGCGACACTTACTATCGCGATCAGAGTAGTCCGCTGTAGCAATGTTTCCGGTGACCGCACGGTTCGATGGCGTCGATACAGGCACTCCATCCCTACCACTAGCGACGATAATCGCACCATACTTCCGCCACCGGTGCCCGGCACATCGATCGTACTGACACTGACAGAAGGGAACCGCGGGCACGGACGGTGCACATCGGACTCATCGGCCACCAGCTCGCACGTTCCGGTTTTCTACGCCCTACGTCAGACTATCTCGTTCTCACTCGTTCTCGTTCACTCTCACTCGTGGTTTTTCTTCTCGTTTGCTGCCAAACCCAGGTCAAATTGGGCTTCTCAATTAGTGGCCAGACACACACCGTAAACGCACTATCGCGCCAGTTAATACAGAGGGATCAGCTGTTAATGTCGTTGTCATTAACGCACACGCGATGAGTCACGCCGCCGTTCTTCGTCGTCGTCGATGTCGTCGTCGTTGTGGTCGTCGTCTAGTGTTGCACTTAATCACTTCCAGTCTTCAACCTGAACGGCCGTCTTCGATGAGTAATGCCGTCGGTGTCTAACCAGCTGATGATGTGTGGAGTAAGGGCTATACGAAGGGACGACAAAAACAACAACAACAACATCATGAGTTAATGGTTGGAGGTCAGCCATTCTGAATGGGCACGACAAATGAAATTAAACTCGTGCTCGTCGATGTGCTGTGGTGCAATGCAATGAATCAACTGTTGCTGCTGCTGCTGCTGGTGCTGCTGGTGAATGGTCATGGCTGGTGCTTCTCGCGGTTGACTTATTTTTTCTCTTCTTAATTCTCCTACTCCGTTCGCTGGCCATCGTCGCCATCATTTATTAATTGGGTCGTCGGTGACACCGTGACACGGGCGCAACGAGAACTCCGACTCGCGACACCCTCCGGATGGATGGAGGGAACAGTAATTCAATTGACTGTCGCCCCGTCTCTCGGATCGGAGGTTAAATGAGGGAGTTAGACCGCCTTTCGGCCACAATATTCGCTGAGACTTGGAGTAGGATTACTGTGACGATCGGGCCATCGGGCTGTTGTGCCCTCGGTGCCCTGCACGGAGCATGCTCGCCACGGTTGATGCGGTTAATTACCGAGGAAACAGCTAACTAACTGGTGCTGTAGATGCCACGGGATCCGTCTTGGTGCCACAAGATCGCCCAACCAAAGGAGGTCGATCCGGAAGGAATAATTTATATTAAGTCGACTTCCTCGTGAGTTTCCATCCGCTCGAGCACGCTCCCACTGCTACACAGCTGAGGTTGCAAATGGAATTGGTCTTTGAGTATCGACGACGATGACTTTCTCGGGGTGACTTTCTGGGGTTTTGTTGTGGGAATGGTCTCACGATACAGACTTTCATCTAACTAAGCCCATGTGATGGGCATCTTTGTTGGCTTAATTGGCATCAAATCGAACTACATTCGTCTCGCCGCCAAGAAGAAGGTGTCGCCATTACCTCGTCACGAAGGTAAGCCGCATTGCGCCCCGGAGCTTAAACGGGTCAAGTGTACGTTAGTTTCGCGTGAATCACTCCGCATCAACCACACTATCGGTAACATTTCATAAACGGTTATCAGTGGATCCACAAGATAAGGCCACCGACGGTGTACACCGACAGCACGTTCACGGTCCCATAACCTTCAAAACACCGTTGTCGTTGCGAGTGACCGATTGGTTCCAAATATAGGAAGGGGGGCTCCGGCTGAAGCGGCTGATAAGATGCCACTGGTTGGCTCCCGCTGGATATCGACGTTACGGTAGGTTGGCTTCTGCCAGGGTATCAGCGGTGTCAGCGAAACCCACACCAAGCTTGGAACCACCCTTTTTGCCTGGAATCCGCACCGAAAATCGGTGTCACGCCCTAAGCCGCAATAGTGTGGTATCAAATATCGACAAATTGGGCCAAGTGAAAGTGACTCCCAGTTGTTGACCATCTTTTGCGGCCTCCAACTTCACTAGGAATGTAAATATTGACCAAGGAAGTCAGGTCAGGTCTGGCCGAGTGTCTCGGGTGTTTACCTTCCGCCTTCTAGTGACCACGAACGTACAAACATATAAGCCATTTCTGCTGATTGAAGCTTTTCAGACGTAAGGTTGCAAGAACTGAATCGAGGGTTTGCAAAAGATCAGCAAAGGATCGGTGTCACGATCAGCAAAAACGGCAACATTACCATGCTGCACTGTGTTGGCCGGTTGATGCTTTCGAGGTGTATGACGTATGCCTTCAAGTTGTTAATGGGCGTAAAAGCATCGAGCGTGATAATTAGATCCTCTCTCTCGCCGCCATAAACACTCGTACAGCATTCAACCGTTCGCTTTTAACACAGAAGCCGGGAAGCCAACATCGACGGTGGTGGTTGCAGCGGAACAAACACCGGTATTCTCACGTGATCGCGAGAGAGGATCGAGCTACCCAAAAAAGAAGTATCGTAGACGAAGATGAAAGACGAAAACTCCGAAAAAAAAGGTAGATCGCGATGCGGTGAATGCGGTGTAAGCAAACGAACGATCGAAAGAACGATCGCCGCCAACATAATGTTCCACCGATGAAGAAAAGGTATGTTTACCTTTCTGCAGCAGCAGCAGCAGCTCTGCGTTCTGCTTTGCGCAACCAACGCGCACCCTCGTACCTGTCCGCAGAAAGCCAAGTCAGTCGAAGTAACGGATGAGGATAGAGAACCCAAGCGAAGAGACCCCGCACCACCACCTCTACCTGCACCAGCACCACCGACAGCAGTGGCTGGAGAAGCCGCCGAAAAAAGAACACAAAATAAACGTTGGCAGGTTTCTTTGCCCCTTCGAGAGGGGTCGCCTTTTTCGTTCTTCTCTCTCTCCATTTCTGATTCTTTCACCCTCGCATCGCACCGATCCTCCCTCCCTCCGGGATCCGGGAGTTGTGCGTTGGAGTTAAATGGACCAGCCAGAACGCAACTTCAAGTGACTTTTTGGCCATCTTTCGCCCCGGCCGGGATGACTTCCAGAGGTGTGTAAGACCCCCGGCACTCATACACCCTAACGCAACGCCGGAGTGCGCTACAGCGGGTCGGTCACAGGCCCACAAACGCGCACACACCTTTATGTTGTTGCGACTGTGAGTGGTTTTGTTGGTGGTGTGCGAGAAGGCCTCCCTCCCCCCGCCAAACGGTCGCTGGAATGGCTCGATATAAAAGCTCGTCAAACAGGTTTGATTGGACTAAGTTACTTAGCCTTCCCTTGGACTCTCGTGAGTCAAATCGTCTTCTGTGCGCCAGAGCGAAACAGATGACCCCTCGCCCCGTGCACCTCGCCCTTTTGAAAAGCATCAAGATCTCTCGCACCCTATATTCCCTTTGCCAGCTCAGCTAAACTTCAACGCGAGCACAGACGAGGAAAGTGCAAAATGGAAATGGACGCACCACGGACCGATCGAAGTTGGGGAATCTACTCCATTTTTATCCCGCTGGAAAGCGAGAAAAAGTATCCAACGTGACGTAACGCACACGTTTCTATGGCGATGGCGTTGGTGGTTGCTACACACTTTTCACAGTTTTGGACGACGACGACGACGCCATGAGACCCCTGGGAAGCGTTGGTTATGGTTTTATATCTCTCGTCGAGTGAGAGATCATTGCGCTCAGTAGCAAACGGACTATTGTTTTCCACTTTCCACGACACAACATTCGCTGTTTGATGGTGTGTTGACTGCAGTACACACGATGGACGACGGAGAATTCAAAGTTACACCACATACACACAAACGCACACACCCCTAGCGCTAGGAATGCATACGCAATGCACAGACGGCACAGCAGACACCGCACCCTTGCTCGTGGTTCGCGGGCACAATGATTCACCTGAAGCACCTCTCGGGCAGGTAGCGCCCCGCAGGTTTCATCGATTTTCAGCAGGCCCCAAGCGGCCCAGCCCTTGTTCGCAATGGACGCACTTTTATCAAATCACACAAACGTTCTCGTTACATCCCGCGTTGACGTTATCTCACCTAACGCACCCAACAAGCGCGCTCGCTATCACTTTCGATGGTTTGCCTGGGGTGTTCGCGCACCTGAGATAATAGCACTCGCTCTGTTCAGCACCACGGCAGCCATATGCACGCACGTTGATGGCGTAATTTGCCATCGCCCAGCGAGCCCAATTTTTCTGACCACTCTCTTGGCTGGAACATCTCACCTGTTCTACGGTAATGTCGGTTCCATTCGATCACTACTGGACCCCAACGGTAGGATTGATCCGAGTTCGTTCGAGACTTGGTGTGGCGCTCTCACCACCACCGCCTTTCGTGAAACACTGGGAGCGAGATGCGTACGCACCTTGTGGTGGCTTGTCTTTGTTCCTATACACTCCGTTTCATAATAATAGCCTCACCCTGTTTGTTTCGATCTCGTACTCGAATAAACACGCCCTAAAAATAATTTAGACTAGTTAAACTGCTCTTTTTATCTTTAAAATTCGTATGTGACTTGAATTTTTAAGATATAATAAAAATTGAGGATGAGGGAACCAAAAAATGAGGTGTTTCATAAATCCTTACTAAAGATTTTAAATATCAATCCATATAGTTCTGCAGATATTATTCAAAATTCATGATATTTTAGTCCTCAGTGCTTCTTCTATTATCATTTCATATCAGAAAGATGTGTTTTGGTTTCCTTTTTTCATTTTTATCAGACTTTTTCTTAGATAGATAATGATAGATAGATTCTCAATAGATAATGGACTTTCTAAGCGTCTGCATCATATCAACATGCTTTCATATTCATTAATGTCAACAGAGTGCTAGAAGGTTATTACGGTGATCGGTCATCGGTTGGATTCCTTTCGTAGGCCGTCGCGTATTTCTAACGGAAAATCGGGCGAAAATCTTTGTAAATGTCCATGCAACAGTTCAAATTGTGTATCAAGGATGTTATCTTACACTATTCTATTCAGTATTGCAGGATATCACCCAGTCTATCATAGCATCGCTGCAAAATGCTTGCGATATCATATAAAAAAATTGATAAAAAATACTTCGACATGTAATCCGATCGAAAATTTACCAGGAATGAATTAAACCATTTGAAATATAAAGGATAATGATAGATAGGGATGTAGGAAGAATTTTTTATGATATAAATTATGATTAGGGCGCTTTATTGATCCCAAGAACGGAAAAACCAGGGTGAGGCTATCATTGTGAAACGAAGTGTATGCTCGCCAACGCCCTCGCTTCGCTCTCAGCAGCAGCAACAGCTCTCCGGTATGTAGAGGTTCATGCGTTGAATTACACTGTGTCCTACCATGCTAGCAGAAAGCATATTTTTCCGTTTAGTTTTCCTGATCGCAATATTGATGTAGATTTTGTAAGACAGAATTAATGTTAAAAATAGTAAACATGAGTGATTTTTTCTTTTTTTAATAATAATTTTTTACAATATTTCTTACTTTGTTTTTGCGCTAAGCAAGTTTGTGTCGGTTGGGTTCGGTGAGATCGCAGTGAGAGCGAGCGGTGAAGGTGAATCGAGAAACAATCGTTTAGTGTTCAAGTACTTAGTGAAATCAATCAATCTACTAAGTTCTCGTAGAAAATGTTTGTAGATTCAAATGAATAAAACGAAAGTTGAAAAAAAGTATGTGTATCCACAAAATTGATCAGTGGCGATCCTTCGCTCTAACTGATCTGGATGCTCCGAAAAATCGGAGTTTGCTTGAGTCGCGCAATCATGCATCTCTCTGCTGTTGCTTGTGTGAGGCACGAGGGTGTCGCAATCGGATCTAATTAAGCGGGTGGACAGAATCTTCTCGTTTTATAGCGCTGTTAGCGACTGGGTGAATTATAATTGGATTGTCCGAGTGTATGATTAAAAACAATTAAGAGTTTCTGGATCTTACGTTTTGCAATGTAGGCCAGTTGCTCCCATGTCATGATCTGCTATGAATATTTCCAAGCTACTTATACCGTTGTCTTTGAAAGAATTGAGATTTTAATTGCGTGTTGCGGTTACAGGTTACAAAGGTGAGACTGGAAAGGGGAGATGTTTTAAAGTTTTTGGAAAGATAATCTTACTTTGTTTCAACAGTTTTCCAACAGTTAGCATAAATCGTAAATAATGTAAAAATTGAACATTTTTCTTATCAATTCGCGTTCAATTGCAACTTTTTGTGTCTTGTTTGTTATATTTATGTTATCGATTATTGAAGTATTCATTGATTTAACGGCACATGATCAATGGCACATGATCTTCAAGCATTAAAAAAAATTTAATAAGGCATCTAGTTCGTTTTTTTGTTATTTACTCTTGACATTTTATGTTCTTCGATTTTTAAAGACATTTAATTCCTCCCCCTCTTCTTTTTTGCAGTAATTTTATTTTTAAGAATAACTACTATAATTTTAAAAATTGTGCATTCATGATTTCTTAAAGAAGTCTATGAATCGAAGATCGAAACTAAATTGGGAAAACTCGTTTTTTGAAATGTACTGTAGGTGGATGTTTTAAAACCGCTTAAGCTTTGTTAGTAGTTAGTAGTAGTAGTAGTAGTAGTAGTAGTAGTAGCAGTTTGTTTGTTAGTGTTTTGATTTACCTGAATATCGTACAGAATTGTTTTGCATTGAAAAGCTCTACAGTTACAAAAAAAAATCGTAAAAATAAACGCGAATGCAGTTGAAGTAGGTAAGCACACAAATTTCACAATTTGCTTATCAATTCTTGATTAAGTAAAGCGTATCCTTTGGGTGCTATTGATTTACGTGTTCTTTTGCAGTAAATTGCGCTTTATTTTATGCCATCAAGTAGCTCTACATACAGTAATATGGAGATGTATTGAAATATATTGAAAGTTTGTAAATGAACCTCTATACAAACATCGTTATGATGATGTAAAACATTATATTGGTAGATCATACGTGCAAAACCAGAAGAGTGATTTTCCTGTACTGTTTTTTTGTTTTTGATTTGTTCAATGAGTATTAATGAAGCGGTTTTATGTCGCGCAATTTTACAGTGCATGGAAGATAACTATATGACAATAAAAATTACATATCAAGTAGGATTATTACTTTTAGGAAATCTTTTATTTTAACTACCTATTATCAATCGAAAACATGATTTGTCGAACTTTAGTTCTTTTAAACCTAACATTAATCCTTTAAGCAGTGTTCATAGCTGTTGGTTTGAGTAACCTTCATTAGGTTTAGTGTGGTATAAGTATCCTAACAATACTGTACATAATGCCAAAGGAGTTATACTAATGCGCTTTACTCCATTCAGGAAGGCATTAAACAACTTTTTAAACAAAATTACATCTAGATTCAGTCTTTAATGCAGCCACTTTGGCCCGTCCACACCGAGCGAGATAAAGTTGTCCTTGGAACAGCGCTCATCCTATTACTGTCGAATGACATTGAGGTATATCCTTGGCTTTGGTGTTGGCGCAGCCGTCGAGAAAAACTTGCAGAATGTGCATGGCCGCAGCTGGTTCTTGGTGAAGGTGCGTTTCTTTCCAGCATTGGTATCCTCTTCTGGTGAAACCGCTGGTTCAGGTTCGAGAATATTGTCACGCTTCCTGGGATATTTGTCTTGGCCCGGTATGATAGAAACAAGACGAGAACCACCGGTCGCTGATGTCGACGAGATTGATGAGGAGGATTTTACTTCCGATCGACTGATAACCACTGCACTTTTTCCCGGGGTTGCCAAAACGGCAACAAGGACCAGTATGAGAACCGGCGCAATCGTTGATCTCTTGATGCTTCTGACGATCGCCATCGTAGAGTGGTGCAAATTGTGAAAACTTTAACTTATGATGCTTGCGTTAATCGTCGCGAAATGCTGGCGTTAGCTTCGCTTTGGAACGCTTTTATATGAAAATCCCCCCGAGGACGCTTACGGATTTGCGTGACCCAGTGCTAGCGGTAACACGTAGAGCGTCGTCCGTTATTTTTTTTCCACTTCCACCAAGGAGGAGTGCAGCGCCAGGCCTCTCTCGATTTCATTATCAACATATTTTGTTTGAACCGTAAACCTCCTGCTGAGGCGCTTGATACGCGCGATCTCGTGCCTTTATGCACCCAGTGGGGTGTACGAGGTGGATGAAGTCACGAGATTCGTATTCTCGTTCCGGTCTATCCATTGCGTCAGCAAAGGTGGCGCGTTAGCTTATCAGCCTCTGCGACCCCGGGCTCTCCCAGGATCGGTTGATGTGTTTTAAAACGGTAATTGAACGGCAAAACATTTTTTTCTATAGAATTCAATGTTGATTTACCTTTATTGTAATATTTTTCTTTAGAATCAATGAAAAACTAGAATGTTACTCAGTGTAGTGGTCAGATTTGATTATACTTTAGTAATACTTTTGAACATTTTAAAACTAACACGCATAGCTCGATGATACAGAAGCCAAGAAGTAAAACTCATTATCTGCAGTTATCAATTATTTTCGAGGTGTTGGTGTGGCGTTGTTGTCGAGGGTTGGATTTTCGCGTGGAATGGACACCTTCGATCGTAGGTTATCGCAGGTTATGGTTTGATCACTTTGCCGAATTATGGTTGCTATGGGCTGTCGATCTTGTTGAGGAGAGAATACAGTACAGTAATACACTCACAATAGGAATTGTTGGAGAATTCTTGTTTTTCTTTTTGCAATGGTCGCAATCGTTACTCGGAATCCTGCTGATCACTATGATGCGAAAACACTGGCGTTTTACGTCAGCGACAGAAAAGCTCGAGGAAGTGCGCAACAGTCAATCGGGAAAAAAAGACGCATGTGAGAATAACAACTTTCCCTGGCTAGAAAGGGGATGACTGCCTGGAGGTGTTGTTGTTTTCGCGATCGATTTGAAACATTGTTTACTAGAGTGTAAACACATATAAGAAGCGCTGTGTGATCAGTTCTCTAATTGAGTGTGTTACAGCATCGTGTTGGTTACAAACCATCATTCAAAAACTCTGGAACTCTGTGAGCAGATGATATTTTATCTCACTTTATTGGATTGAGATGGATATCATGAAACAAAAATATCATTTAAGAAACGCAATCTAGCTAACCTACCTAAAAATAAAATTGTTTAGAAACATAAATGCCATGATTTCGATAGAATCCCACATCTGTCTATGAATAGTGCAAATGAAAAATGGATATTTTTTGAATAAACATTTCTTTCCAAGTTAGAATCGAACAAAGAAGTACGAACGAAGATGCCCTCAGGAACGTTACGGGATTTCCACCTAATTAACCACTAACTGGAACACAACCAGTTAACGTATTCCTCTTTTCAGATGACACGTTGTAATGCAAGTACCGGAACTATTCTTTAATCTGTTATGAGAATTGGTTAGGATAGTCCAGTAATCATTTCCTAAATTAAAAAATTACATTACTCTCAGCATTCTAAACGAGCAGCAAGCAAATAACGTTCACTTAGCTGTTATCACATATCACTGCTTAACTTGTTTTCTTTCGGTGTTCTTTGGTTTTAAAATAAACCCGTTTGATAAGAATGACTGAGAGAACATTTGCTGCTGTTCAGTGAGTGGCCACAATATCAATTCTAGGGGTGATTGTTTTGAATTACATCGGGCTACTACATTGGAAGCATTTAAGCTACTCAATAACTATTATGTTAGTTTGTTTAAAATGTTTAGCAAAGCACAGTCATATAGTGCGGTCGCTAATAGATTATACTTGTATAATAATTTTGCTTAAATGCGTAATGCCAATGATTGCAAATAGCGCTGCAGCTTCTTATCACCCAAGTACAGTTATCTGCACAGCATTCGCACCTGCTTATCAAGCGTGAAGTAAGCATGTGGTCTCAACATACACGTGCTCGTTGCTAAATATGACGAATGATGAAGGCAATGGAATCCGCAATCAACCCTAAATATTTTCTCGAATGTTTCATATCCTGCTGGAAAAGCTTCTTGGGAATTTGATTTAGTATAAAACCTCCCTAAAAACTGCACGCAGGCAATATTCGGTTCAGTTGAGCAGCGCACGAGGTGTAATTGCTGCAAAATGAAGCTGAGTGTTTGTTTTTTGTTGTGTTGTGCTACTTTGTGTGTAAGGGCAACTGACAATAACTCTGCCAGCGCGAGCGCAGTCCCGGAAACATCGACAGATGGAATATGTGGTCGTGCCGTGGAGATAGTGTTGCAAAAGCTGGAACATATCGATCGTAAACTGTTGGAGCTCCAATTTGAAATACGCGAATTTCGAGAGCAAGCATCGAATGACAAGATGCCTCAGGAGAAACCAGCACCAACAACATCTCAAACGACAACGGCTGCAACAATTACTGCAACAACTAGTACACCAAGAACGACAACTACAATCTCACAACCAACAACAACCCTGAATCCCAAGTTACCATCCTACACATCGTGCATGAACGTTCGAGCCAAAGTATCGGGAGTGTATATCATTCGTTTGAACAACGGTACGCGGTTTAAAGTATACTGTGAGATGGAACAATTTGGAGGTGGCTGGATTGTTATACAACATCGGTTTAACGGTTCGGTCGATTTTTACCAAAATTGGGACCAATACCGTGGCGGCTTTGGTGTGGTGGACAGTGAATTCTGGCTCGGGTTGGAGCGAATTCATCAAATAACAATGGCCCGTGCGCATGAAATAGTGATCGAGATGAGGGACTTCTTTGGCAACTACGGGTATTCCCGTTACGATGCATTTCAAGTAGGTAGCGAGAGTGAGCAATACATCCTTAAAACCCTGGGATCGTACAGTGGCACTGCTGGTGATTCAATGAGCCAGCTCGACCGGGGATCTAAGTTCTCTACGAAGGACAGGGATAATGATCCGGTGTCTTCCGGTCATTTTGCTGCCATGGACGAAGGTGCTTGGTGGTACGGTTCTAGTAACTTTGCAACCTTGAATGGACCATACAAGAATGTTACCGAGAGTTACAAATCAATAGTTTGGCGCTCTTTCAAAAACGACGTTCGAGGATTAAGCTTCACCAGGATAATGATACGTGAGTTGTAAACTGTTGGTCGCAATCGCTGGGTTGTTCATGAACGGATAGTAATGTTTATTGCAAATTATATGATTAAATTATGATTAAATACATGTTTGAAGATAGTTTACAAAAAATGTTTATTTATTTTTTAATGGGATAACTTCTCCTAGGGACAAAAAATCCGAAAAACTCTCGAAAGAAATTCTTCGGGAATATTGAAAGCTTGAACACTCTTCATGATAAGGGCTAATCGATTGAAGAATGTCCTGATTACGCATTCTTTACTCTTATGTACCTTCAACACTTGTTATCATTTACTTCTCCCAAACACGACATAAAATAATCTTAGTATTGGCACAGCGAGCTTAGCAGAACCCTCTGATCTTCATTTCAAATTTTAACGGTCCTCCGCGGCATGCTTCGGTTTTGCATACTACTGCGGCGCATAACATACTCCTGAATGTATACCTCGTGATGGGCCGCTTGATTATGGCAACGCAACCACCATCACCGTTGTTTGCTTCTGAGAATGTCGGAGTAACGTGATTAACGGTTCTAGCTAACGCAAACGAAAAAGTGCCACTTCTACCAAACTAATTATACTCTTTATTTATTTGTTTATTGTATAAAAAGCCTACAACTAAATCGTTAAATCAGTACAATTAGAACCTTAACTGTAAAATCCTCGTCCGTTGCGGTTACAAAGCACCACCGCTTTCGAGGCGTGAGCGACATTCCAAACACAAAGCAGGGCGAATAGAATTGGCGAGAGTCCAGAGAGAGAGAGAGGAGGGCATTTGGTGGGATCATGGAATCGCGCATCCGTGTGTCCACCGCGTGCGCTGTTAGCGCGCCCTGCAACCGCCACTTAACGAATTAAATCAAATACAAACGATAGTCACCCAATTGGCCGGTGCCGGTACCGTTCGTTGCGATGAGATTTCCGGTCCCCCTTCTCACAGTGCTTCCACGGCACGGCAGGCCGGCACGGCAGGGGGGACAGCACACCATCCAATTGCGCATCATTTCGCGATCCGCGTCTTCCGATGAGAGCATACAAAGTGATTCAGCGAAAGGCCCGTGGTTGCTTCTTCTTTTGACGCAAAGCTGAGGATACTGAGCTTGAAGGATCGGCTCCTTCGGTTGACCGGTTTTTGGGATGGTAATACAGCAACAACAACAGTATTGGTGTGATAGCGGCCACACTGGATTAACATTAACACAATAAATACAAAGCAATATATTACAGAAACACTTCGCAGCGAGCTGGATCCTAGAGCCGGGTCGGCCTGATGCCAAGGAGGTGTAGTAGTAGAGAGAGAGTGTGTTGGGCCTGAGATAAGGAGGAGCGGATCACCGCGTGGCCACGGTGCTCACGTTCTGGTGCTCGTTTGCGTCACCGGTTCGCTGGTCGTGCTTCCGGTCACCTCCGGCGGATGCGGCGAGGGTCCAAAGTCAAAGTTGGCGTTCACCTGAATGTGCGGATTCTCTACCTCCGGTGGCAGCGTGCTCGTCTCACCTTCCGCTCCTCCCTGTTGCTGCTGTAGTAGCTGCTGCTGTTGTTGCTGATGGTGGTGCGAGTTGTGGTAGTAATGCTCCTCCGAGTTGATGCCACCACCATGTTCGTGCGCATACGGACGATGGTGATGGTGGTGACCGATACCGTGCGCCACATGCCAAAGGGCGGCCCCCGTCAGAATGCTGCCCATACTGAACGGGCTCGAACCGCGCGGATGATATCCATAGCTCGAACCGTAACTCGATCCAATAGCATTCGAATCCCCATACAGAGCACTGTTGTGGTTGTAGTCGTAGTGTCGGGGTGCGACGAGGGGTGCAGCGGCCGCATACGAGTGTCCACCGACCGCTTCACCGTAGCTCGGTGGAAGACCCCGGGAGTACCCTGGCGGCGCACCACCGGCCGGTACCGCATGATGGCTCAATCCGGGATAAGCCGGTGGCGGTCCAATCGGATGACTGTTCCCGTGTGCTCCATCGACACTCCAGCCGATCGGCCGTGGTGGTTGCACATCCGGAACCGGTGGGTTACGTACCATCCCTCCGACCCCTTCCTGGTGCATATGGTGATAGTTCTTGCGCGAGTTACGTCCGAGTGCACCGCCCGTGTTGTGGTTACTCTTGCTTCTCATCCGAATCGCAAACGCTCGCTTACCCTCGACGGTAGTTACGCCGAGTGTGATCAGATGGAGTGCCAGAATGGCCACCAACACAGCAACCAGAGGCTTAGGTCGACTCTTCGGTGTTAATCCACCACGCGGTTCCGCCATTCTCGACAAGAATGTTCTTTTGGGGGGAGGGGAGCACTTTCACTTCACTTGCTTCACGATCTACACGATCGAAGTTCGTCTTTAAGTTCCAGATCTTTAAGATCAGATGCTTCTCGGGATCTCGGGCTTCTCGTTCACTGACTAACTGACTGACTGGCACTGTCGGTTGGACTGGGCGTTTCGAGATTCGTCCTGTTCGCGGTCTAGCGTGACACTGAGGATTGGCGCAGCTGTGGTCCGGTGGACATACATTTGGAGTCCCGTTCGGGGAGCCCTAACAACCACCCCATGATTGGGCAGCTAATGGAATGATTGCGAAACTGTGGCCGAGTACGAGTGCAGTAGTGGGAGCAGCGACAATTGAGTGACAACGCATCACGTCGCACCTCACCAACCGACCGACCGAACCGGACGGATCGGTAACAAAGTAATCTTAATCGAATTTCGCCGTTTCCAACACCCGCCCCCGGGGGACATTATCTAATTCTCTCGTGTCACTCGCGTATGGAAACACCCAGACTCTCTCTCCTAGAACGGCGATCACGGCGACGACGACGTGTTTATTAAGATCACTTTCGATCGACTTCGCAACGCTCCCGGTGTGCGTGCGCACTTTATCATTATGCTCGCGCGGAATTTGTCAGCGCACAATTGAATTAAAGAGTGTGGCACAATGTCACTGCTGGCTGTGGCTGTAACTGTGGTCCGAGGTACCCGGACCGAGCACCTTATCTGCGCCATAGGCCACCGGAATCGGCCACCAAAAAGGGACTGCGGTGGAGGTGTTATCATTTTGTTTTCTGGCGTTCCGTTGCGTTGGTGTACGCAGTATCTACGCGGGAAAGGGGCCGATGTTATGGAGGAGCTGTTTACGCAGCACCGAGTGGACAACATGGCTTAGAGTCGGAATAGAGTCCACAACATCCGTCTAACTGTCCTTGGCTAATGGTGCCGAATGGAAGCTTCGGCTGTCGTGCCTGTCTTATGTTTGTTATGCGCTACGTAGTGCTAATTGGTCATAAGTAATTGAAACCTGTCGCTGCTGGTCAACAAATGCTCCACATCCCCAGGGGAGACGCTCGACATGCATGACATGCTGGCTGGGATTCGGGATTCCCGCTCTCCCCCCACCACGTAAAAGCAATTGCATTCCGTGTGAGCACGAACACGATAATGAATGCTTGTATGCGCCCCGTTCATAAGTGTTACCTACCCCTCCCCCACCGGCAGGTTGAATTCGCGCACACGGTCTATACTCGTGCAAATCACTGATGCCAATTCGCCGGGCATGAGGATGGGGGGAGACTGTTTGATAGTCGACCACCGGCCAGACGCGTCATCACATCGTACAGCTTCGTTTGTTTGCTTTCTCGATAAGATAAAACATTCTCGAGAGCTGGTCTACGCGACGTAAACCGCATCTCAGAACAGAATCCCACGGTACGCTAGTGTCCGAGTGCTATAGGCTCCCGGTCCCGGGTCATTAGCTAGCGAGTGTTCCGTCCATTCTCACGTGGTACGGTGTGTGGTTGGTGCGGAAGTATTTGGAAAGTTGTTGAACGAATTCCAATCGGTTCGTTTTGGGTGACAAACGGAGGTGTCGACCTTTCGACCACGGAACATGTGGAACGTAGCCGCCCTTTGCAGTGTGATGCTGCTTGTTGCAGTGGTTAGTGCAGCAGTGAATGAGCCGGACACTGAGCAGGCAACCGAGGATGGATTGGATTACCCTAAACTTGCCCTGAGGATTATTGGCAACGAACTGGACTCTTCAATGGTGCTGGGGACGGTATGTACGATATAGGAGAGACGGGAGATGTGCGCCTACGCGTCTGTCTATGGCATGTTGTTGCGAAATCGAGCTACTCACAATGATCGTTGTTTCTTGTTTGCAGCGATCACTGTTTGACGCACCGATCGAGTGTCCGGGTGGTATGGTGCTGGATCATAAAGGAATATGTCGCAAACAGCTAGGCTAGTAGCTGTGTAACTGTGGTGTCAGGGTATAAGAATGGTGGGGTATTAGATTAAGGAGCTGGCAATAAAATTGTTATTGTAAACGAATCCTGTTTGAGTTGTTGAAAGCTGTTTGTTGAAATTTTCGTAAAGAAAGTAAAGAATCACTAACTGACAATTTCTCAAAGTATAGAAGGACATATTATTTGAAAAGTATTTGAATATCTATGTGACTAATTGTATTAGTTTAATACAATGCTCTTCCTTTTTGCTGCATCTTTGAGGTTCAATAATGTACTTCTTTTGGTTTTCTAACTTCTTATATTCTCCAAGAAGTTTCACGTGATTTTGTAGTGCCTTGCAAAGCATTAGTTTGTCGAAATTGAATTTCGTAGTTCGAGTAACTATTGACTCAACCACACCCAGATCGAGTGCTTGTAAAATTATGTACAACATGAGAGTATGTGCTGAGGCATAGAAAGAACGGAATAAATCGCATGAATTAGTCCAAGGCCAGTACGACCTCGAGCCATCAAGCTCTCGTACTTTCGGTAGACATTGTGCGTGATCTGGAGAGTGACAGCAATCAAACAGACGATCATGTATTATTTTCAGGGAACGAAGCAGAAAAGCCAGCCAACAGAAGATGCGACGATGAGAACAGGAATGAGATAGACTCATCGATTTATCCTGGACATTAGTCTATGGGGGTAAACACCTACTTATGTGAGTTTCAGCACCACAACAGAACACAAACATTCGTCGGTATTGAGTAATTGGAACTTATTACAGGACAACATAAGATACATTTGGGGCCATCGTCCATCCCTTTATGGCTTCGCAATCAGTTTCAAGTAATGCTTAAAATGTATAATCTCAAATGTTCGTATTTGATGTGAATCAGATCTAAGCAAATTTAACCTACGATTTGCCATGCACCGGCTCATAGTGCGTTGTTGCGCATCTGTGCGATGATAGCACTTGCGCCGCTTATCACGCAACATAAGATTAGCGCGTTGGTCGATACGGATTCATGTGGTAGTTAAATCTGTCCTCAACTCGTTCTTCACTGTTGATGTGCTCGATGATGGATTTTGATAGACACTCCGAGACAGAACAGATGATGTTACAGCATTACAGGATTACAGCATTGCAGACGCTACCAGGCATTATTCAATGGCACCAGTGCATCTTTTCACGAGATTACTGGATGCTGCGGAACAAATCGAACCGGCGTTCAGTAGGCAAGGCACGTTGGACCGTTGCGTTGATAGGTTCGTACTCTAATGGCTTTTCATCCTCACAAATACGGAATGAAGGAAATTGGATTCAAGTGCAATTGTTGGAAGTGGCCCTATTTGTGAGTAAAGATTTTGTGAAAACAGTGAAAAAACATGGAAAACACTGATAAAGCAAACTGTAAACTGATTGTGCAAATTGAGTGTGACGTACTACATGTGTTTTAATTGATTGTAGTAACCGGTACCTTATAAAAGGCGTATCTAATGACTAGTAGTTGTAAACATGTAAACAGTTTTCATCCTTTTTTCATTCTCATTTATACGCTGTTTTTTCTTCAGTTAGAGCATCGTTTTATTGGAGTAACTGAAAATACTCTAAGATCCTTAGATCAGTGCTTAATGAGAGAAGTAATGGCAATGCTCATGATCTTTGTAAAGGTGCAGAGAGTTTCAGCAATGAAAAATAAATCGAATCTACCTCGAATCTATTATCTTAAGAAGCATTTTGGTTTAATCCTCATCTTATTAATCCGTTAATACGCGTTAGAATTCCTTTTTCATGAAGCATTATTCATCAAGCATTCTAATCATCATCAAGCATTCTAATGAATCGTCGCGTATCATTGCAATCGTAAACACAGTTGCTGGCAATCTGTCTGGCGCTGCGGGAGAAATGGCGTCTACATGAAATTGTAGGTCATCGCAGGTTTGGCAGCATCTTGAATACGAAATCTTTCCATGATAAGCTGTTTTTGAAAGTGGTGGTAGCGAGGATCGAACGACTGGCTTTTGGTGCGTTTCGAACTGGATCATGCTTTCAGTTGCTTTAATCATTCGACATGGAGCACATCTCCCGAATTATGCTCGCTGTATGTGTACTTTTGTTGTTGGGTTTGAATGCCCGCTGTGAGGAATCTGATTCGGTTGAACAGCAAACTACTGAACCCAGCATTGAACCTCAGGAAAACGTAGAGCAGGAGAATGTTGTGACCGCGGATGAGGAAGACACTACACCAGGCGAGGTAAGACTGGATATCGTGATGTATGTTAATCGTCCATACATATTTCCCGATGATTTTAGGCTACCAATGAACTGCTACCAAACATAGTGAGCATTATTGTGGCACCATGCATGCAGGGCTACCGTGCAGATCACAAGGGCAAATGCCGTCCTGTCATCTAGGCAAGTGAGTGTGCGTTATCGGTGCTGAAGGGTGCTAGTTATTACATTGTACAGGTTATTTAATAATAATTTCTTGCAGATCGTTAATGAAACATCTCTAGTTCATCGGTGGCTTTAGATTGAAGCATCTGACTTTTTTGTTTTAAGCTTCAACATTTGTTTGTGTTGAAAAGTTGAGAGCGCCAGCCAATCTATTTCGGGAATAAACATGTGTGACGTAATTTGAACTACCGTTCAAGGTTGACCGGAGCTTTATGATGTATGCTATGTAACGGTAACAGATAAGGCCTATAGAGGCTTCTTTGGTTTTGGGCTGCAGCTGTGCTCAAATAAACATGAATGAAAATCATGCTTATTCAAATACATATAGTAACAACTAACTAGAAAGTGTAACTGAAAGAACAAGCCAGGCAGCAAATCCGAGCGAATTCCTAGCGAGAGTGGAGTATTAGCTATTCAATGTAGCAACAACTCTTTAATAACATGCCGCTTAATGGTTTCTTTTTTATGATTAAACCAACATTTTGCGAAGACACAACAAACCACAACTGTAGGATGACTTACATCGCTGCTACTCTGGCTCTGCCAGATCATACAGTGTCATTGCACACTTACCAAGTAATTTTAATGCTGCACAATCCTCTAGATCAACGTGATAATCTTGGTATTATGACTTTATAACGAAAACCGATTGCTACTCACGTGCGTTTGCACGCTAGGATGTTTTTGATGGTTTAATCTCACTGTAGGCTCAACCAGCATTCTATAAGCATAACGATAGAGTAATCATTATTGACCAGTGCTAATATACAAAATAATAATACACGCGCATAACAGTTGGTGCGTGATTTATAAAAGCGTGATCAATAATCAGATCTTCCAGCAGTAACATCTTTGAAACAGCATGGCGCACACCACGGGATTAACAGGCGCTGCGGCCGTTGTTGTACTGATTCTATGTGCAAACGGTGTAGAATCAGGATTTATATCAGCTTCTACGTATGAAAAATCCGAAACTCCATCGCAGCAAGGGCAAGGAAACATCTATCTGAACGAGGTGCAAATTAAACAGCATGGATCGTTTGGAAAAACTCGAGTAGAGAGGGTAAGACTCAACGGGTGCGGATTTGGATTTGGATACAAACGGATTTGGTAGACAGGAAATTCGTGGAGTTCTCTCGCCTGCTAATTGTGTGTTTTCATTCTGTGTTATGCTTCCAGGCCATAAATGAAATGGAGGAACCACTGCCTACGGTTTCAATCGAGGTCGGGTTAGAAAATGTACCCGAATTTTCTATTGAAAGAAAATGGAACGATATGAACTAAACAAAAATAAACACGAAATAAAATAAATTAGCACAATATGATAGCCATATAGAGCCTCGTAGTTTCTGTTGGTATCTAGGGGAACGTTATGCGAAGTAAAATTAAGTCGTTTATATTCATGCTTTATGCTAAGGCTTCGAGCGAGGACAGTATATAACCACTTTACGTTTTAAGAACATCTTGCTTGCTATTGTAACCGAGCTATGCTGAAATAAGCTATCTTTGAAGTACTTTTAATTAGCCCGTCTGGTCTTTTCTTATAAAAAAATCTTTGATGAATTAAAAATTAGGATCTTTATTGAAATTTCATACTTTTACGAAAACGGTGCGTATTCAACCCTTGGTAATGTAATGAGGATATACTATTTCACATAATTTTATCAATTGATTCGTTTATAAGTACTGTTATGCAGCGATTGACGGTGTTCCTTTCAAATCGGTTATTTGCCTACGTCAAACACTGTTACAGTGCTTGCTTGCGCTGTTGAATGTTGCAAGAGGCGAGGGGAAGTTGATCAGTTGATTTTAAACATACGGTTACACGTGAGAACATATGCGATTGAGGACTTGAGGAACAGCGTTGCACTGTGCTAAGGTAAAATGAAAGTTTGTTCATTTTTCTTCGATACTCGTTTTACAAAGTTAACTTTTTTCTATATTTTGGCAACATTTTGTAAGAGGCCTCAGTGCAGCGTTTCCGATTATTTTGATTCATTTTAGATATTGTTGCTTAATCCAACCCAGTTAAGAATTTCATAACATATTTTATTATCATTTTGTGATTAACCAACCTGGTATTTAAAATTAAAAAAACTAAAATCTAATAAAAGTATATGATGACATCGATAGTTGGTGTTAATTGTATTGTGGAACGTGTTATTAGTCATCGAAACCACCAATAAACAAATCAATC
This sequence comes from Anopheles darlingi, assembly GCF_943734745.1. Taxonomy (NCBI): domain Eukaryota; kingdom Metazoa; phylum Arthropoda; class Insecta; order Diptera; family Culicidae; genus Anopheles; species Anopheles darlingi. The sequence goes on from NC_064874.1 coordinate 63,323,032, forward strand.
GCAGACAATGACCTACTTGGTGTTGTAAAGATAGTGTTATCTACAAATCCTAGCTTATCGTCGGATGGCTATAAAATCCATTTATTTCCGGTGCACTGCTATGTTCGTCCTCCTTGACAATACCGTATGGAATTCGAGATAAACATACCAAAGCAGTTGTATGGGGAATAAAGAATAAATGGAATGAAAATTATTTGCAATATGAAGGCAAACACCCCAAGCCCATTGATTGCATTTTCTCCAACGCATCCAAATCCACGTATTTCTATCGTAAATGTGAAATTCGGCTGTTCGAGCAACAAAAAACAATGACCGAAAGACCGCTACTCGTGACGGCTCGTAACGGAACTGCTCTGGGTTTTTCTCTTCTTCGATAAGATAGACGATAAGCTTCACAGCGAAACAATCGAGTCAGAGTGATCATTGTGTCTTACGCTTATCTTGGCGCTGGTGTTCGTGAGGATGAATTACGTCTTTGCCACCGGACTAGTAGCTAGTGTCTGGCGCAATCATTCATCTATTCTCACAGTAGCATTCCGATCGTGTGGCCGTTCAAGTTTGTGCTCGAGTGTAATGAAGTACGCATTTGTTGCTCTGTTGAGCTTGGTGCTGCTGGTATCTGGCACCAGCGCAGCACCCGTTGATTTGGAAGAAGCGCCTGAAGATGTTCCGAAAGCAGTGGCCTTGACCGCATCACATATTCTGGATCAGTTTACAGATTTAGTGCACACACCACCGCAAGTAAGTGAACCGCTACAAATTAGTGTGTCCGATTGTTCAGAGACGGAAAAGTGATTCGATATCTTTTATTGCAGATTACGAATGTAATTGACGGACCGAAATTATGTCCTGAAGGACAAAAGCTTGATCATCAGGGAAAGTGCAGACCCATCTTGGGTTAAGCAACCAGTATGTGGTGCATTAGGTGGTTGAAGTGATTTATTGATTAAATAAAATGCCATTAGCATTGTTATCACTTAAATGCATTGTTGTCTAGTGTTCTTATTTTCCTTGCAAATCTTTAGTGTGTCTTTAGGTCAATCTCTAAAATGATTGTTAATACTTAATGCAGTCTTCAGCGTTCAAATTATTGAAAAGAGCTGGTGGTAGAGGAGGTGGGGGGAACTTTCCGCTCTGAAGTGGTACAGGGAATCAAAATTAAAACGTCATGAAGGTCGGCAAATACTAGGTACAACACAAATATATAGCACAAAGATCTGCTGTTGCTTATCAGCAGTATACTACGACGGAAATAACAATCTAATGGAGCCGTTTATCGGGACGGTTGGAATGATTTGATGAATGGGCGAGATTTATATTGTTATTTTATCGGGTATTTTTTCCATATTACTATAAAGGTCGATTGCAACTAGTTTCGATCTTTGCCTCTCAGAACTGTCCATAAAACATTATTTTACTTCTTGTATAATCACGATTTCTGTTCTGTCTATTAAGATAGCGGGGAAACCCTATTGTAAAACCACGAAGAAATATCTAAAAATCCCCAGTCATTAAACCAGTTGTCATAGTTGCCTGAGGCGCTTACGAAAAAAAAAAATCAATGAATGATATTTGTTTATTGTGGTGACGAATTATTTGCAATGTCATCAAATTTTTTAACCCATTTACATTGCTCCTATCTTCATGATTATCACTTTTCTATTCCTTGTAATCAATCAATCAACTCACGTTTATCATTTTGAACTATAGCACAGATGCAAAACATTTTGAGCGTTCATCTTTCATCGATACCGCGCTGGTAGCGTTACTAACGAGCACAAGCATGTTTACAAACAGTTCATAGAAATGGTTGATTTGCGTTGGATTGCGATTGATTCCGCTTACTGCAAACATTAAATAATAATCTGTTGCACGCATTATTGTGTAATGCATACCAAATCTATCGCTAGTTTCAATCGATTCGTGTTCCAGATATAAACTTGAAACTCGCCAATGCTACTATATGCTAGATTTTACCACTAGAAACATTTATACCGTGCAGTTGAGTAGATCCTAGAGCTGAAATGAAACTTCCTGTTGCAATTGCTGTAGGAGTAGCGCTTCTGTTATCCGGCAATGCTAAACTGGTAGAAAGGGAGAGAAAATTGGGCCCTGAATCAGTTGAGGTAATACCAATTGTAATATCACCCAAAAATCAGCATTTTACAGTTAGCTAGCTCACATAATTGGTTTTTGATTTCTTACAGGATCCGAATTTGATTGATGGACCGAAAGCGTGTCCTGCAGGGCAAGCACTCGATCATCAGGGAATTTGCAGGTGGATTTTGGAATGGATTGTCTTGAATTAATGCATCAGATGACTGAGGTGTTTGTGCAATAAAATAATATTATATGAGCTATTCTATTCACCGTGGAACGAATCTCAAGTAAAACGTGACGAAGGGTAAAACCAACTAAGTACAGAAATCTCAGCTCAGCTTATCAGCACATATACAACGAGGTATTAGACAATTTCCCAGAACCGTTTATCAGCACCAATGAATAGCTCATATTTGTTACATTGTTGCATGATAGTGTTAAAGTGAATTTTCATATTGTTTCGAATTTCGAAAAGACCACCTCTAAGCGGTGCCGTTACAATTAGTTTCCCTTTGTTGGTTGGTTAATTTGGATAGTGAATCCGAAAGCCTAGCCGACGTGACATCGGCAACATATTGTTTGTATAGACTAAATTCATTTCTAGAAGTACTATTTCATAGAGGTACATTTCTGTTCTTTCTGTTAAGTATGTGACAAAAACCTAAAATAAAGATTACGAGAGAGTCTGTTCGAAAATAAAAGAGCCCAAACTGTAAAACTGCTCGGTTGATTTTCATCGATATAGTGACCTAATATACCAATATCTACTACTAATAAAGTGAAAAAGTATGCATCATAGATTGATACGCAGAAAATGTGATTGTTCTCACTTGCTGCAAACAGAAAATATCAATCGGTCACACACGTTACACCATCATGGATTTCAGTTATAAAATGAGCAACTAACCAATGCTACTGCTTATTCGATTTTTTCCTTTCGAAGTAGTTATGTAATGCGATTGAGAAGATCCGACAGCTAAAATGAATCTTTCTGCTACGATTGCTTTAGGAATAGTGTTGATGTTATCGAGTAAAACCAAAATAGTGAAATGTGAGAGAAATGTAGAAAATGTGGTAGTTGTGGCAATACCGATTGTAATATCATCTAGCGGCGAAACCGATACATCAGTTCCTACTGTTAGTTAGCTCACATAATTGGGTTTTGTATATCAATAATGATTTAATGATTAAGCATTCAATAATGATTTATATGTTGATTTCAGGTTACAAACATAGGGTTACTCAGTACAACTGTCTGTCCGCAAGAAGCTGTTCGTGATTCCGATGGAAGGTGTATTACAATTACTAGAGTGCCAAATATCTGCCCACAAGGATCTGTTCGTGATTCCTATGGAAAATGTGTCAGGGATCCTTATCAAAAAGAACAAACAATTACTAGCCTTCCAATCATCTGCCCACAAGGATCGGTTCGTGATTCGTATGGAAAATGTGTTCGCGATCCTTATCAAACAGGACAAACGGGTACTAAACTTCCAGTCATCTGTCCACAAGGATCTGTTCGTGATTCCTATGGAAAATGTGTCAGGGATCCTTATCAAAAAGAACAAACAATTACTAGCCTTCCAATCATCTGCCCACAAGGATCGGTTCGTGATTCGTATGGAAAATGTGTTCGCGATCCTTATCAAACAGGACAAACGGGTACTAAACTTCCAGTCATCTGTCCACAAGGATCTGTTCGTGATTCCTATGGAAAATGTGTCAGGGATCCTTATCAAAAAGAACAAACAATTACTAGCCTTCCAATCATCTGCCCACAAGGATCGGTTCGTGATTCGTATGGAAAATGTGTTCGCGATCCTTATCAAACAGGACAAACGGGTACTAAACTTCCAGTCATCTGTCCACAAGGATCTGTTCGTGATTCCTATGGAAAATGTGTCAGGGATCCTTATCAAAAAGAACAAACAATTACTAGCCTTCCAATCATCTGCCCACAAGGATCGGTTCGTGATTCGTATGGAAAATGTGTTCGCGATCCTTATCAAACAGGACAAACGGGTACTAAACTTCCAGTCATCTGTCCACAAGGATCTGTTCGTGATTCCTATGGAAAATGTGTCAGGGATCCTTATCAAACAGAACAAACGGATACTAACGTTCCAATCATCTGCCCACAAGGATCGGTTCGTGATTCGTATGGAAAATGTGTTCGCGATCCTTATCAAACAGAACAAACGGGTACTAAACTTTCAGTCATCTGTCCACAAGGATCTGTCCGTAATTCGTATGGAAAATGTGTTCGGCATCGTTATCAAAAAGAACAAATGAGTACTAACCTTCCAATCATATGCCCACAAGGATCTGTTCGTGATTCGTATGGAAAATGTGTTCGCGATCCTTATCAAACAGAACAAACGAGCACTAACCTTCCAATCATTTGCCCACAAGGATCTGTTCGCGATTCCTATGGAAAATGTGTTCGCGAGTCTTCTGGAATTGGTGGAATGAAGACTATAATCCCAAGAAACTGTCCACAAGGATCTGTCCGTAATTCCTATGGAAGATGTGTCCGGAATCGTTATCAAACAGAACAAACGGGTACTAAACTTCCAGTCATTTGTCTACAAGGATCGGTTCGTAATTCCTATGGAAAATGTGTCAGGGATCCCTATCAAACAGAACAAACAGGCACTAAACTTCCAATCATATGCCCACAAGGATCGGCTCGTGATTCCTATGGAAAATGTGTTCGCCATCCCTATAAAGTCGTTTCACTGTCCATTTTGGTCTTGTAGCCCCACAAGCATGCTTTTGAATGAAATCACATTTTGAATGCTGATTGAATGTAACAGTACAGATAATTGATATGGCATTTAAAACAATAGTCATCATTTCATACCGGTTTGTACATAAATTTCCGAAATGCTTTAACAAATGCATCAATAACTAAATACCAAATTTCAAAGAACCGTTTCTTTATTACTGGTTGTGTTTTTCAGGAGCAGTTATTTCAAAACAGATTAACTATAGTTTTGCACTTTCCTCGACTATCAACTGCTTCTCCCATGCGGCAGATCGTTGGAGCATTAATGATCACAAAGGGTTGAGAATCACGATCGGTCTGAACGATCATATCTTCGCTTTCGGGCACATTGTTTTCTGGAGAGGGATCCGTAGCAAGTTCCACGGAATCCTGTGGTGTTACTTCTGCAGAATCGTACTTGATCCTGTACGAGCTTAACTGGTATACGATCGGCCTGTTATAGTAATGCAGCTGTTGGGGAAACTGGACATGTTCGGGTAGAGTTGCTGGAAGATAGGCACTGTTTACGGTGTAAAACACTAGCAGGTAGCTTGTCACAAAGAATGATACGATATACATTGCAGCTCGATAACAGATCAACGTGCGCGTAACCAACCCAGACTATGACTGAGTATGTGCTGATGACGGTACAGCATTTTATATCGAATATCGTGATCATTTTGTTTGAGATCATTCTTGCCGACTTTTTATGTTTGCTATTCCAAAGCTCCCAAGGACGGGCCTTTTTAATGCCACCGTGCTATTCTATCTGCATGATAAATACCATTAGTCCGTCATCTTTCCAAATATTTGCTTTGATGTGCTTCGTTTCATGTGGCCGGTCAAATGGGTTTCAATTGCGAATGGTACGTCTTTGCGGGGATTAATTTAACCAATAGACTCTTGTGGTATTTCGTTCGATCCACAGCAATCCAGCCCAAACGATCTTCACGATGTTTTGTTGCCGCTTGTTCAGATTATAAGAATCTAAGCCAATGTATGGTGATCATAGGATCGAAATTGGCGGCACCATAGAGCACTGGCAGTATTTATTATTTATTGAAGATTGAATGTTCCGTCGTTTGGAAAAGATGAATTTCGTTAAAATCTTTCGTTAAAAAATGAGCAATTAATGAACATAGTGTTGCATTGAAGCAGATACTTCAATGATAATGGACGTAGAATATATAAAGACATTTTTTCATCGTTTTATTATCGTACACAGCTAAGAATATGGGATCAACAAGTCATACCGTTCAAAATTCTTAGAAAAAAAAATCAAAAAGGCTGATTAAATATTTAACACTTAAAATATGGCAATTCAGTAGAGATGTAAATACTTGTTTTTGCCGAGGTTTTTTTCTGGGAATCTATTTTAACATGTATCTTTATTCATACAATTTTTCATGATAAACAATCAAATATCACCACGCTTGATGTGAGCGAATTTTCATAACTCGCGGATCATCATTCTGGTGAAGCTCAATCCTTGATATTTGTTTTTGAAAGTCCACCACCAAATTGTTTGCTTGTGGAAAACATTTTGGTAAGGGCCGTTCAAATTTGATGAATTACCATCACCGTACCACCAGGCGCCGACGTAATAAATATGATACACGTTGCCATTATCCCGATCTTTCGTTGAGAACTTTTCCCCCTTATGATGTTCCGTCATTGAGTCGCCTGCAGTGCCACTGTACGATCCCAACGTTTTAAGCCTGTATTGCTCACTTTCACTACCTATTTGGAACGCATTGTAACTGGCATACCCGTAGTCCCCGCTAAAGTCCTTCATCTCCACCATTAATTCATAAGTACGAGCCGTCGTGAGTTGATGCATGTACTCTAGGCCGAGCCAGAATTCGTTATTCAAGTCACCAAACCCGTCACGGTACTGGGCCCAATTCCGATAAAAATCAACCGAACCGTCGAAGCGATGTTGCACTACAACCCAACCTCCTCCAAACTTCTCCATCTCACAATACACTTTAAATGGCGAACTAGTGTTGTTGATGCGTATGAGATACACTCCCGAAGCGTTTGCTGGGACATCTTTACACGATGCGTAGGTTGGGGACTCGGTGGCCGTCGGTTGCGTTGTAGTCGTCGTAGTCGTTGTTGCAGGTTCTGTTGGTGTGGTGGTATCCAGCTGGGGTGGCGATGATGTTGACGAGACACAATTTGGGATGCACTTCCGTTCCACTTCCTCGCGGTGTTCATTCAGCTCCATTTGAAGTTCTAACAACTTACGGTCCATATCGTCAAACCTGTTCAGCATCTCCTCCAGCACGCTTTCCAAAATTCTTTCTATTGGCGATGTGTCTACATCGATATTCTTAGGGCATTTGCTCGTTGATCCAGCGTAGGAAGTAGCACAAAGCAATAGAAAGCAAATAATCGACTTCATTTTGGAAAAATGAAGCTCTCTTTGTAACATCAACACGAGTTACAACGCTCAACAACAAGAAGTAGAGTAACAACAACACGAGGTCGTGTCGGAACTGCGATCCAACGCTTTTTGGGTCGGCACTTTATACTCAATCATATCCGGGTTCTGCATATGACTGAATGTAAAAGCATATGGCGGTAAATTTGGGGATATCTGCGGTATCACCATACATATCATGTTAACAACTGCTAATCTGTATCCGGTTTGTTATTTGTAATGCGAATTTGGTGCTGTTAGAGAGTCGTATATAAGGGAGGCAATTGAATGATAAGCCATTATAGCGGTGCTATAACTGCTTATTGCCGTGAGCCGACCTGCTGAGAGAGGTCCGCAATCTTCTGAGATTGAGTGATTAATGTGAGTTGATGCACCGAAGCGGTGATCGATCGGGCGACGACACTCGATCGCTTTTTTATCTCCCAGCGTCCAGCGCAACGTTTGCATCAGTTTATTTGTTAGATCGAATAGTTATTTGTTAATAGAATAGTTTATTTGTTAATAGAATAAAGTGCGTTAGTGCCCAACAACATAAAACTAATGATACACCATCCTTCATCCATGACATTTGCTTTATCAAAACAAAAAAAATAAATGGTAGATGCGTACCAGCCAGTCAAGATAACCTGCATTCGTAAGGAAAAGTGGTACATTCTTTTGATAAACTGCAGAACTGCCTTGTTGACGACGCCCAATCTTGACCCGAAATCGCACAACCTCTTTCATGATACAAGAAACTAGCGGGAAATCGATGGCATTTTGGTACAAGGCTGCTGCATAAGGAACAACCTAAAGTGTTGTACTGGTTTTAATGGAGGTTTTATGCGAATTGTATGAGTTAGTGGACTGTTTTCCGGGGAGAGGGGTTCACGTGTTGAAAAGCTCCGATGCAGGGATGCAGAAGATTACAATTCGCACCGAGAAGAACCGATCGTAGTCGTTAAGTATCATACAGGATTTAGCTCGTGGAGCAAAGAAGAGGTCCAATAGTAACGTATCGTCAAATGGGTTTCAATTGTTATTCACTCTTGTAACATTTCGTTCGATCAATAGCATTTAGATCAAATGATCTTCTTGACTCCTGTCTTACACTGTCCATAAATGATAGAATAAATCGTAAAAATGACTATGAGTAATCGTGTTGTCAAATAAACATGTACTGTTTATTTCAGTTTAGCTGTGGTGTTGTGAACATATTTAATCAACTCCAGGTAATTTTATCTCTTACTCAAATCAAAAGACGTAAAAGTTGTTTTCGAATTCTTTAACATTTCATTATACTCGAAATGTACTTCACGAATCGAACAAGGCTAATTTTGTTGTTGTTGGTAACGAATATTTGTTTACCAAAGATCATGATTGCTTCCAGCTGAGTTTCATAACTCCCGGATCATCATTCTGGTGAAGCTCAATCCTTGATATTTGTTTTTGAAAGTCCACCACCAAATCGATTCCCAGTTGAGAACATTTTTGTGCGGGCCGTTCAAATTTGATTGATTACCTTCACCGTACCACCAGGCACCGTTGTTATAAACAGCAAAATGAAAATCGCGGTTTGGGTCATTATCTCGATCTTTCGTTGAGAATTTTGACCCCTTGTGGTTTCTCGTCATTGAGTCGCCTGCAGTGCCACTGTACGATCCCAACGTTTTAAGCCTGTATTGTTCACTCTCACTACCTATTTGGAACGCATTGTAACTGGCATATCCGTAGTCCCCGCTAAAGTCCTTCATCTCCACCATTAATTCATAAGTACGAGCCGTCGTGAGTTGATGCATGTACTCTAGGCCGAGCCAGAATTCGTTATTCAACTCACCAAACCCGTCACGGTACTGGGTCCAATTCCGATAAAAATCAACCGAACCGTCGAAGCGATGTTGCACTACAACCCAACCTCCTCCAAACTTCTCCATCTCACAATACACTTTAAATGGTGAACTAGTGTTGTTGATGCGTATGAGATACACTCCCGAAACGTTTGCTGGGACATCTTTACACGATGCGTAGGTTGGGGACTCGGTGGCCGTCGGTTGCGTTGTAGTCGTCGTAGTCGTTGTTGCAGGTTCTGTTGGTGTGGTGGTATCCAGCTGGGGTGGCGATGATGTTGACGAGACACAATTTGGGATGCACTTCCGTTCCACTTCCTCGCGGTGTTCATTCAGCTCCATTTGAAGTTCTAACAACTGACGGTCCATATCGTCAAACCTGTTCAGCATCTCCTCCAGCACGCTTTCCAAAATTCTTTCTATTGGCGATGTGTCTACATCGATATTCTTAGGGCATTTGCTCGTTGATCCAGCGTAGGAAGTAGCACAAAGCAATAGAAAGCAAATAATCGACTTCATTTTGGAAAAATGAAGCTCTCTTTGTAACATCAACACGAGTTACAACGCTCAACAACAAGAAGTAGAGTAACAACAACACGAGGTCGTGTCGGAACTGCGATCCAACGCTTTTTGGGTCGGCACTTTATACTCAATCATATCCGGGTTCTGCATATGACTGAATGTAAAAGCATATGGCGATAAATTTGGGGGTATCTGCGGTATCACCTTACATATCATGTTAACAACTGCTAATCTGTATCCGGTTTGTTATTTGTAATGCGAATGTGGTGCTGTTAGAGAGTCGTATATTAGGCAATTGAATGATAAGCCATTATAGCGGTGCTATAACTGCTTATTGCCGTGAGCCGACCAGCTGAGAGAGTTCCGCGATCTTCTGAGATTGAGTGATCAATGTCAGTTGATGCACCGAAGCGGTGATCGATCAGGCGACGACACTCGATCGCTCTCTTATGCAGAAGATTACCATTCGCTCCGAGGGGAACCGATCGTAGTCGTTAAGTATCATACAGGATTTAGCTCGTGGAGCAAAGAAGAGGTCCAATAATAACGTATCGTCAAATGGGTTTCAATTGCTATTCACTCTTGTAATATTTCGTTCGATCAATAGCATTTAGATCAAATGATCTTCGTGATACCTGTCTTACACTGTCCATAAATGATAGAATAAATCGTAAAAATGACTACGAGTAATCGTGTTGTCAAATAAACATGTACTGTTTATTTCATTTTAGCTGTGGTGTTGTGAACACATTTAATCAACTCCAACTAATGCTGATTTTTAAAACGATTTTAAAGAGTTCCTGATAACAGAATCATTTTTCATACTTGATGTTGATTTTTGTTTTGAACATGCCTCCAAGGGTATTGAAAATCAATCCAAGGTTACGAGATATACCGCGACCTGGAAGACCGCGAATGTTCATATGCACATATAGAAATGAACAACTTTCCAACCCGACTGAAAAAGAAAATACCGGAAAGCTTGTAAGAGAAACAAATTTAACGTTCGTATAGAGAAACCGAAAGTTTCTTTTTTCACCGAGACAAGGCAAATTATCTGCTGCGATATAGATTACATAGATAGAAACTCGAACCAAAAGAAGTTAGTGTTGTTCCCGATTTACTTTAAACATTCATTATATTTAGAGCGAGCGGAATTTTATAATTCGCGTATCATCATCCTGGTGAAACTCATTCCTCGAAGGCTTTTGAAAGTATACCAAAAATTTGATTGGTATACGTTAGATTCGTTGTACTGTCCGTTCAAATTTGAATAAGTGTCACTTTTACCGTACCACCAGGCGCCTTGACAAAAGTCCGCCCAATTTTTGGAGCCCTCATCATTATCCCTGTCCCTTGTTGAGAACATGCTACCCTTCTGCTGTATCAGTGAGTTGCCTGCGGTGCCATTATACGATCCCACAGTTTTAAGGATGTATTGCTCACTCTCGCTACCGATTTGAAACGCATTATAGCGGGTATACCCGTAGTTGCCACTGAAGTCTGTCACCTCTACCATTAATTCGTGAGTATGAGCTGTCGTGAGTTGGTGAATGTACTCTAGGCCGAGCCAGAACTCCTTGTCTAAGTTTCCAAACCCTTCACGATATTCTACCCAATTACGATTAAAATCAATCGAACCGTCGAAGCGATGTTGCACTACAACCCAACCACCTCCAAACTTTTCCATCTCACAATACACTTTAAACGGTGCACTATCGTTGCTTATACGAATAACATACACTCCCGAAGCATTTGCTGGTGCATCCTTGCACGATGCGTAGGTTGGGGGCTCAGTAACCGTCGGTTGAGTTGTAGTCGTTGTTGGGGGTGTTGTTGGTGTGGTGGTATCCAGCGGGGGTGATGTTGGCGAGACGCAATCTGGGATGCGTGAATTCAATAAGAGCAACGCCTGTTTTAGAGTTTCAAATGTTGAATGGTTCTGCTTTGGGATGTCGGCTAACAGTTTTTCGCGCAGACGGTCGTGATTCGCGCATGACTTCTGTTGATCAAGGATAAGCAACGAACGATCCTGGAGAACACTCATGTTCCTGCCGACGTCTTGCTCCAACTGATGTATGGCCCACAGAAAATCGGCGAACGTTTTTTCGCTGGTCGCACGGTTGCGTTCCAGATCCTCGCGGTGCTCGTTCATTTCGATTTGAAATTCCAACAACTTACGGTCCATTTCTTCGAACCGGTTGAGGAGCATCTCCAGCACTTGTCCCAAAACTCCTTCTGACAAAGATTTTTCGATGCTAGTTGCTCCTGCGTAGAAAGTAACACAAAGCAGGAAAAAGCAAACAGTTAGCTTCATTTTGAAGAATGAATTTTACAACGCGAGTCAATTGCAGGTCGAGTCGGAACTGTGATCGAGTGCTTTTAGGGCCAACATTTTATACGCAATCATATCCGGTATCTGGCTATGGTTGAAAGAAAAAGCTGTCGACAACAAAAATTGATGGTGCAAGTAATATCCGATACCACCATGAATACCATGGTAAGAACGGCGTTTAATCTGGATCCGGTTTGTTGGTTTGAAGGGCGATAGCAATGTAGTGGTGCCTTGCAGGAAGTCGTATCGTCTGGTACGGAGAAATTTTACTGATAAGCGGTGATTGTGGTGCTATAAATGATATCAATGTATCATCCTTCAACCTGTCCATTTACACCAACTCCGGTATCATCTTGTTGCACCGGTTATTGCCTGAATGAAGGCAAGCAGAAAAGAAGTAAGAAGGCCTATCTCGTCCTACAATGCTCTAAGTAAATGATCACGGAGTACAGGGCCTTATTTACTTACTTATTTTACATATACTAAAAGTTAAGTGGTTTAGTGAAAGGATTTCATATAGCGGTTTAGTGTTTAACCACAAATAGTTAAACGATTACCGCGTGTTTGATAACCCTGCTATGTGTAAACACTGCTGTATATTTTCTAAAAGGTGCGTTTACCTTGACCTGGTTTGCGTACTTATTGGATTGAGTTCAGATTCACAAATAGGTCACAAAGAAGGTTGAAACAGGTGCGATAAGAAAGTGTGGAGCAAAAGGGATCTAGACTCCACAATTCCTTATCGCAAAAGCACCTAACAATGGGGAAACAATGGGAAATCGTGTACGGAAACTTTAGCACTCCAACGGCATCGAAAACACACCTTTTAACATCAATATTGTATGGGCTGTGGCTTCTTGGGCACCATCTGTGTTTTTGTGTGAAATGTTGAAGAAAACAGCGGGCAATTTTTTGTGAAGAGTTTAGTGAACAATTTTCTGAAAATGACCGAAAAGTTGGTATCATTTAACAATCGATTATCGTCGCTATAAGAAGATTCTAACTCTACGTGGTTTTTAGAACTGACACGGAAAGCGCAGCCCAGCGAACGGCAGAGTTGCGGGAAAACGGGGACAAGGAGACACACGATAAACACCACTCCGATGGCTCCGATACGGATTCACCAAATCATTACTGCCCATTTGCGCACTACAGACCACGAGTGGGAAGCTGCTCCGATTATGATGACAACGATACAGATGATGAGGAGGAGGATCCATATCAGGAATTGTTTATGAACGCCTACCGGTCAGCACCTGCGTCCTCGGATGATGACGAAGAACCGGTACTGGAATTCAACCAACTGGTGCATCCCGATGCAAAGCCGCTCTCACTCATGGACGATGCGGATCTGTGGGATCACTTGGACGAACATGAATTGAAGGAACGGCTAAAGGACCATCCACGGTTGCTAGAAGAAATCACGCGCAAACGGAAACGCCGAATGCTAGAACAAGAAGGGGAAACCAACGATGATCTGGGCGACGTTCTGGATCGATTTACAAAGTATATTCGCATGGATCCCACGAGACTCAGTTGATAGGTGGACGATTAGACGATTGTTGTGAACGTATCGTTTTCTGTTAGGAACGGTGATAATTATTGTAAGAGTTAGAGATTGAACTAGACGAATCGTCAGAAGAGTGGATTGATGTTTCGAATTCCTAGAACCACATTTGCTATATTGAACCCTTGAACTGCACATGGACGATGAGAAAGAATCAAAAGTGGTTGCCTTAAAAAATGTAGGGAATTGCTTTGCTCGTAAAGCCTATAATTGGCCCTGAAAAATCTTCATGAATAGTGTATCGATTCCCAATCCCAATCCTGTCAAAGACCTGGACCTCACTGCATACCTTGTGCCATGCAGATCATCCGGAATATCTCTGTTTGCAATGGAATACTCGTTCTATATTTTTGTACTTAAAATATAGTTTTCTTTGAATTTAGTTATGCGGGCAATGAGCATGAGCAGTACATTGTACATATTCCTTGTTTATTGCATGCAAAATAACAATAAATAAGAAAAATGATAACATGCATCTTAAGGCTTCAATCAGTTCTTCAACTCTTCGATTTTTTCGGGAAATCTCTATTAAAATAGGTAAAGAGGCAAAAGAAATGCATTAGTAATAGTTTGTCTTTAGTTTAGTTTATTGACATAGTGGCTATTCCGTGGTCTTTAAAAATTAATTGAAATAGATTATCTAATTCCGCTAATCGTTCCACAAAGGTCACACTCGATGGCATCATCTGTCGTGTCGTGATGATTATAGTTTGCTGCTTAATGCCGGAACGGAATCACGTTGCTGTTAAAAGGCGTCGCTGCCTATTGATGACGATGTATAATATTCGAAGGGATGAAATGCAACCGGTTGCAGCGTGTAGTTTCTGCTTCATCGAGCATCCTGGGTGGAATCACTAGCCGGAACCGTTGCACCGTTCGTCGGTTGACTGACTATCACGACCGGAGCAGATCCCACTTCAGCCGTCTGGTGGAGAGCGAAACAGAGAGAGAGGGCATAAAACACTCTATCGATGGACAATTAAATTGCATGCCATGATGATCGGTTGCCAAGCCAATAATGAACACTCGCGCAAATGTGTGTCCCCAATTTTAACAAACAATCAGCACTATATTAAATGGAACATTCTTGTCCACCAGAACTAATTAACTGAAGCTAATAACCGACCTGGCTGGTGCTGAAGCTTTCCTTGTACGACTTGCCGAAGTTGGCATCGTCGATATCGTATCCTTCTCGATTTCCGCAACACAAACACATGGCTGAGGACCGGGGAGCGATTGTTGTGACGTGCGACTGTAACGACGATATACCACGCTCTCGACACCACGATATACTAGCGCGATTCAAGTGCAACTGATTCGTTCCCGATAGCGTCAGGAACTTGAAATACCGACCCAGCTCCAACAGCAACTGCGCGTCGAGTTGAGTGTTCTGCTGCGAGGGGTTGTTCACCATCACCATTCCCTTCCAATTTGCGCTCCATAAAGCGATGACTAAATCGTAGAAGGCACCACCGCGACGCGAACCCACCCAGATTCCTTGGACGCGCGGATCGGCGCAACCCTTGTTCTGTTTGGTGAAGGCTGCGTCACAAAATTTGCTCGCGCTCGAATGCACCTCGTAGTGGAGGAGAGGGTTTCATAACCGATAAAAGAGTAACTTGTCTGTAGTAGCGTATGTGGGTTGAGGAATGAGTACGACGCACTCGACCTGCTCCATGCAAACACTGCACCGCCACCAGTGGTCGATGATTCCTCTCGTGGCACGTATTTTACGGAAGCTGTTCGTGCATTGTTCCGGCTTCTTAACCAGCGTTGCTTGCTCAGTTCGGCTGGATGCATCATCATCACCGGTATGGTACAACTGTTTGCCGATGAATCATTCCTGGGCTGGCAGGGTGGCCTGTGTAACAAACCCATACGGCGCAGGCGATAAAGAGATTTATAAACGAAAGCATGGCCTGGGATGCTGAATTGTACGATTTGCACATGGTATATCCAATTCATTCAAGGTGTCTTTTTCTGGCAAGTGAGCTACTATTGCTTTGACAAACAACTGGAACATCAAAAGAGCATTTACTTACAATTGGGGGGTCGCACGTTGGCCCCAAAATAAATGCTTTATCAGCTTCGGTGACACAGTTCCCCGGTATGCGCTGAAGGTCCGCTTGTTATCTTATCGTTTTTGGCACGACCGGAAGGTCGGTTGATTGGTTGTGGTAGCGGGCAGACATAGATGCAGAGAGAGAGAGAGGGAGAGAGAGATTTGTTGGGACTGCCGATGGGTTATTAAATCTCTTGACGACTACTTCCCGCCATAATAGATAACGGACGGCAAAGAAGGGACAACCCGGCGAATGCGCCAAGTGGTTCGCCAACCTTCAATGAAAACCCCATTCCCCAACGACTAGCCGACCGAAGATAACGACCACAATCGACACCGCTCCGATGTTGGCCAATGATGCCGCCATACAAATCTCCAGCAAATCAGTGTATGCTTGGCGTTCCTCGCGCATCATTGTCTGATCTTTATGGCTACTGTTTCTTTGGCTGATAGCTACGATAACTAGCCAAAGTGCTGCGCATCTCGTGCTCGAGTGCCGCACTGTCTTCGAGCAGCTCGACTAGCAGCAGCATCTCCAACACTACTGCGGCCTTCGTAAGCGTGTTGGCACGGATCTCCGGAGTTCCGGAACGGAAGACGTTAGGCATTGCCACGAACGGACTGTAGATGGATTGCATTTCCGTTGGCCGCAGATAGCCGCGCAGCGTTAACGATCGCATCAAATGGAGATAGTACTTGGCGAACAGTAACCGTGGTCCGTCGTACTCCGACTTGAGCAGGTTCAGCATATCGAGGGCTACCACCCGGGCAGGTACATCACGGATGTTTCCTGCAAATCGAGTGAGAAGCAGGTTTAAGTGGGTTTTGGCAGGATTGGCTCTGTTCTGCGCCATTACTAACCACATAGGACGCTCAGGCACCGTAATGGTAGGATCTGCAGTTTGGAGGCGATAATGAATCGACGCAACGCCACGGCACATTCACGAGGTGCGTCCTTGCTGCAGACGTAGTCGTACAGGTGATCATCGCCAGATTTGATTTTTTGGAAAATTTGCTTCACCAAAGTCACATTCCCGCCAAACAAGAACAATCCAAACACTTGACAGCCTGGAAGATAGATAGAAAGTTACAATTTATACCAGGAATGCGCGTTCGCTGGATACTCACGTCTTTCAAGATAGAAGATACAGTTCATCATCGCCTTATACTGAGCGTAGGTGATGCGCCGATGTCCAGACACTTCCAGGATGCTCTCACGGATAAAGAAGTGGCGCCTGTAATTGTAGCATATGAAGAGCAGAAGAGATACTCATAATATCTGTCTTTCCCATGTCAATAACCCATCATTAGGTGCGTTCTCGTTTAGCAAAACGAATAAGAATGTAATATCAGTTGACGACACTCCACGACACCGGATGGCCAGTGGCACTATAGTGCTTGCCAACCCTACGGGCACTACTGGCGATTGCATTGCAAAACAACACTCCAACCGACGAAGGTCAGCAGAAGAGGCGAGTTGTGGATTCCACAGAATCATCAAACTGTCCGCCGTAGATCAACAGTGGCCCAACGGTGCAAACGTTCTCTGAGGCACGCTTGCCACGAACACTGGCCCCGAAAATGGCGCGTCTGTTTATCATGTTTTACGCCGCATGTCACGGCA
Organism: Anopheles darlingi; assembly: GCF_943734745.1. Lineage (NCBI taxonomy): Eukaryota > Metazoa > Arthropoda > Insecta > Diptera > Culicidae > Anopheles > Anopheles darlingi. The sequence continues at coordinate 63,340,281 of NC_064874.1, forward strand.
GCGCGGTCGAGTTCGGGGTCATCCGGCGGTGGGCAACGAGCCACGAACCGTCGCTTTATATAAAAAACCCTTGGTCAACTGGCCGGCCGAACAAGTCGTCCGCTTATCTGCGGACAGTGTAGCACCTTTCAGCGATCAGAACGCGATCTCGATGAGCAGAATGTGCACGATCGTAACTGCCGTGTTGGGCAGTACGTTGCTGCTGGTGTCGATGGTCGTTTTTATCGCGGCAACCCCCGGACCGGACGAGGGCGGACCGTTCGAGGGCGAGGAAGTTGTCAACGAACGGTTAGCATCGGATGGTGGAATCGGTGCCTGGGAGCTCATATCGGCCGGTACCGTTACTCCATACGGTGCCAACCGTCGAGCAAGGATCGAGAGTCTGGCGCGGTTACACGGCGAGGGCGAACCGCTCAACATTGATCTTCTGGATGCGGAACCGGATCTGGATGGTGCCGATAGCCATGTGGTGGTGAAGGTGTACTCGGTCGATCCGGACCAGGAGGCTGCCAATCGGACCTGTGCCACCGGAGCACCGGGACATCGATCGATGAAGAGCGGACCAGCGTCAGGGCGTCCGGCGGCGACGACATCAAAGCAGGCCATACCTAAGCTGGCACCGCTCGATGGTAAGGCAACGGATCGTGTGGAGCGCAAGATGTTTGCCCCACAACATTCACCACCTGGCGCGTCACCAGTGCCAGCGGCGAAGAGTATCCAGGAGAAACTGGATGAAGTGCAATCTGGAGAGCACGGACAGGACACACCCCAGGAACCACTCCTGAAGGAACAGTTTTACGTCGATGAGCGTCCAAGGCAGGAGGCTCCAGTGCAGCAGCCCAGCAACCGTCGCCGTTACCATGGCGAACCGGTACCAGCACGACGCTCGGAAGTGGGCAATAACTCTTCACGCGAAACAGGAGACAACCAGCGACCTATGTACGGCCGTAGGGGTTCACAGCAGCGGCCAGCCACACCACCGGCCTTCGAGTATAGCGACCAATCGAGCCAGCGCATGTTGGATGAGTTCTTCGCCCAGCGGAATCAGGACTCACTGGCATCACGACGGTTAAACTACGACTGGGACGAGGGACATCTGCGTTCCCGGACGCTGGAACAGATCAAGGCACATAACCGTGCCGTAGCGGCTGCTAGAAAGAGTAAGATCCCGCCGCCACACCAGGACTATCCGTCGGATCGCACCGAAGACGTGAGCTACGCCAGCTACACCGACTACGAACAGGCAGCGGATGAGCTTCCTTCGCCACCGGGCCGGTACGACGAGGCTGAGGCTCAATCGACGCTGCGTCGCCACTCGCTGCCCTTCCTGACCGGTGAAGACGAACGGCGGCTCAGTAGCTACCGGGCACCGCGTTTGGGACGCAAGCAAAGGGCCACTCCCTCTTCCTCCTCTTCGGCGGTCCACCAGCAGACGCACGTCCTTAACACCATGCCAATCGTTGCGATCGATGGATCACCACAGTACCACCAGGAGTCATCGGATGCATCCAACTCGGACCACTATCGGCCACGGCCATCGAAGCTGGAGCGTTCCCGGTTCCACTATTCGCTGCCCTCGATGGTCATCAACCCGTACGCCGCCTGGGATCCGTACCCCCAGCTGAACATGCTCCGGTTTCCGCAATGTGCCGCCTGTCAGCAGAATGCCCGGGCACTCTGTGGCAAGTGCGGTATGTGCGGTGAGTGCTGCGCCCGCAGCAAGTGCACCTGTGGCTGTCTGAATGGTTGAACGAACGGGGCAGTTGCTGCCGGGAGTGAGAGGAGACGGGTGGCTGGCGTCTGGCGTACCCGGACCGTTTCGGATTCTACTATTAACTAGTTGACTAAGTGAGAAGACTACGAGAATAAACAAATATGGCTCCGCATGCACGATCGCCATGATGAAAACCAAACCAAACTGTACTGTACCATCGGTGTTGGTAGCGTTCGACCAGCCAACGCCAAAGCTTCATCCGTCGGAACGTACTGGCTGTGATTTTCGACGCAGGGATCTTAAAGACAACGGCGGTCGCAGCGGATTTGGAGTTTCGGCGCAAGCGTCGATCACTTGTTTTGACACTAGACGGGCACACACACACACGCCCGAGCGACCAAAATACGGCCTCCTTGTCGTCGTCGTCGTCGTCGCCTACTAGAAACACCGCGGAGTGTAATCGAATCCTCTTGGTTTACGTGCGAGGGCGCGACGCCAAGACGTAACAAATAATGCCGCGGCAGCGAGAACCATCCGTCCGTTTCCTGGACGGTGCGGTGAAATGAGATATCTTACGCTTCCGCTAGGCACTGCGCTGGCCCGATGGTCCGATGATGCGCCAAATTGGGTCATGTTGCAACCGGCCATCGGTACCGGTACCGGAAAGCGGGAAGGGGGTGTAGAAAGAAAGAAAAACAATAATGGCATGCGCCCACCTTCGCCTCCGTCTTGTCTAACGCCATGTCGACATGGATCACTAAAACATTGCCCCTTCCTAGTGCCCGTGGCCCGGGGTTTGGTTTTGCATTATGAATTAAGAAAACATGACCCCTTCGATCAACCTCATTTCGCGGTATGAGCTACAGTTCTGCACCGCTAGCGCTAATGTACGCCGATACTGTCGAACTAATGCTGACCTAAGCAGGAATCACGCCAACGGATTGGTTGGTACGATCGATCGAACCTTCATTTTCCATTGAACACTGACCGGGGCCGGGTCTACACGGGTCTGATCGAGCAACAGGTCGGCGCTGTCGCGTGTTTTGTGTGCTGACGGAGAACTCACCCAGCGAACGGGACTTCATCTCATCCGGAAGCATCCATCGGTTGGCGACTCCCTTGACCCGCTTAACCCAGGCCAGGTGTGCGCTTCGAGGAACTGGTCGTGGTGCTGGTGTTGTGTCCGGTTGCTTTGAACCCGGAAGATTCCGGTACCGGGTGATCGTAAGGCGCGCGGGTGGCAGCGCATATCAACATCGACTTACCCAGGGGGAGAAGGTTGGCCATATATAAACGACCTTCGGTCATTGGCGGGTGTACAGTGTGTCGTGTTACGTTATGGCGGCGACGAGGATCGGTTTGGTGTGTCTAGCGTGGTGGCTACTAGCCACCACTAGTGGGCGCCTGGTGCTGGTGATGGGCCAGTGTGGTGGCCAGTCGGGTTGGTACGCCGGAACCGTGGGCTCACCGGTGTACAGCGAGGAACCCTCCAGTGGTGACGTTAGTGGACTTCTCAGCTACGAGGAGGAAAGTTTGGAGTATTATCCAGTACGGCGGTCAGTCCGGCATCATCACCAGTACCACCATCAGCAGCTGCAGCAGCAGCATCAGCAGTATCGAGCTCGACCTAGTCGTTATACCGGTGGCAGCAACTATGGATACGGAAACGACTATCATCGGGAAGGTGCCCGTGATTGGGAGAAACGATCGAGCAGTGGTCGGAAGACACTGATCCGGGACCGTAAAGCAAGGCGACCGGTTGAAGGCTACAGCAAAGGTGGACGACCTGACTACGTCCAACAGCCACCTCCGGAAACGTCGAACGGATACGGTGAACGTAGGAAGGCCAACCGGGCAACAAAATACGCAGGAGAAGACTATGGACCTGCTCCTCCGTCTCCACCACCACAGCCGGCGACGTCACTATCGTTCAAAGTGTTGCCACCGAAACCGAGCTGTTCCCAGAATTTGCTGATCGGTTGTACCCCAACCGTTACCCGGGTACCCTGTGGCTACGGCGGTGCTCCTGTACCTCACTACCCTCCAGTACCGGTGCATTACAGCTATCAAGAACCATCGACGGGTTATGGATACGCGCCACCACCTTACGCTGGACATCAGCAATATCCTGCAGCACCTCCAGCACCTGCCCCAGCACCAACCATCGAACCATACCACCAACCGGGACCAGCTTATCACCATCAACCACCAACCGGTGCTGGAACACCAGAGGGAGCACAGAGTGGTTACGCTCCCTCGTACAAGATGTCTTCCGCCGAACAGTTTCCCGGGTTTGCTGCTCCGGTCCGGGAGGAGCTGAGCGAATCTCCCAAGCTTCCGGTCATCTCTGCCTTCAGCCCGCAACCGCCGGCCAATGTTCCGACCAGTACGGTGGCCAGCGATACGGCGGGAGCACCAGCAGCAGCAGCGACGGCGACGACGACGACGATGACGCCGGCAGCGAGCGGTGTTGTCGCCACGACGGGCTCGGCAAGCGCTCGGGTCGGAGGAACGGTGGACACGGTCACCCCGACACCGGCGAGTACCGGTACGACGAATGATGATTTCTGGCACGATGGGACAGAGGAAAGTTCAACGGACCTTATCGAGGGGTCCACGGCACGGTAAGGTGGTGCAGGGTGACAGGTCGAGACAGGTTGTCCGTTTTCGCAAGAAGAACAGGAAGAAGCAATAAACCTAAAAGGGGCGAGTGCTTTGCCTCCACTGTTAAACACTTTGCGTTGCGAATTTGGTTTGGTTGTTGGGACCATGAAAGAAAAATGAAAAAAATCGGGTCTCCAGGTGGGTTGGGCGCAGGTGAGTTGTGTTTGTGCATCGGCAGCGGTTTTTCGCCTCTTTTTTGTTGCTGTCGTCGTGGTTGCCATTGCCATCGTCGTCGTTGTATTGCTGACCCTATACTTCCACTTAGTAGCCATAGGTATAGGGCCGAATCTAGCGCACGATTGAACCGAATGCCTTATGCCTGGATGGAATCCGGCGCATGTTTGGGCAAGTCAACAAAGTAACTCCTATCGCTGTGTGGTTTGTGCTGATCAAGTATTGACACTAACCAATAATAAGATAATAAAAAAAAAACTGTAGGAAACTGCTCTCTTCGCTCGGAAGTCGGAAGGAAGCTCAGTTTTAGAAGTAAAAACTGTAACCTATTTAAATGAATGTAAAAGAGACATAACAGTCTTCTGCATGCTTTTTCCCTGTATTTGTTCTATAATTCGGCTATAGCTGCCCAAAGTTTCTACTAAAGAGGCGAAGTAAGGATGTTTCATTTTTTCTTTTTTTAGGAGAATTTTTCATGGTTTCCACTTAATAGCTCAAATCAAATTGTGGCTTTGATGTAACGTTCTCAGAACGTCAGAAGTTTATTATGTTATTTGATGTATTTGATGGGTTGTACCCCAAATTAAAGTCGATAGGCATTCGAAAACAAAGTTCTTTTAGGATATTCATCGATAGTTTTCTTTGGCTTTATGATTGGTTGACTGCAGTTAGCCGTTTTAAATCGAACTCTAGTGTTTGTTCACAACCTGAATGCTGGCTTGTGAAAACCAATTCATCAATTCATTCACAAAATGGTAATTGGAGACACTATGAGCTCATTCGTCAATGTCTGTGGCCTTTTAATAAGCCCTAAATAGTTAATACTGGCCATGTTCTTTGGAACTATCGACATTGCTAAACATGCGATCAGCTTTTGACATAGAAAAGACGTATTCACCTTCACAATTTTCACCTTCGATGCTTCTCATTGATCAACAACAGTTGGTTCCGCAGAGTATGCCAGTTTCATCAGCATACCCGTGACCATGCCGCTCGAATCACGGTTGCTGAGTGCTGCAGATGCGAAACTTTGCAAAAGGAAAGGGCCAGTTTTTTTTGTTGCTGAGGGGCATTGCGTAGGGCAACATCGTTGTGCTGCCGTAACAAAAATAAAGAACATTGCCCAAAAACCGTGTGTTGATAAACGTCTGAAAATCGTGGATGAAGCAGGTTTGGCTTGCGTGAAGTAAAGCAAACTATGCGCCCTACGGCCCTCTTGGGCCTTGAAGGTCTGCTGCTGCTGCTGCTGGTGGTGATGTTTAGAAAAGGGCTGAAAGCACGCCAAGCACGCCGGTGTGTTATTGTTATGCCTATTGTGCCCCTGCCCCTGTCGCTAGTGTCTGTTCAGTGGTGATGCCGAGATTTTGGGGGATATAAAATGAGCCGGAACGAAGCAGAAAGATCATCAGTCAGCTGTTGAAGCACATCCTACCTAAGTCACTCCAGCACCGGCTAAGCAGTTTCGCAGTTTTCGAGAACAAGATGAACGGATTCATCGCTATCACCCTGTTGGCTGTGGTTGGTGTGGCCATCGCGGCTCCCTCCAAGTACGGTGGTCATGGCCATGGTGGCCACGTCGTCCCCGGACCGGCCGTCGAGTACACGTACGACGCGGTGGCACCGGCTGCCAAGTGCGGCCACAACCTGCTGGTCAACTGCAACCCGCATCACGTCGCTGTTCCGTGCAAGGCGGCCGAGCATGGCCACGGTGGATACGGACACGCCGCTCCGGCTCATCACGCACCGGCCCCGGCTTACCATCACGCTCCGGCCCCGGCCCATCATCACGCTCCAGCTCCGGCCTACCACCACGCTCCTGCCCACGCCCCGGCTTACCGTGAGGCCAAGAAGCATGGCAAGAAGCACGGCAAGAAGCACTTCGACGATGAGGAGGAGATGATGTTCGAGGCATAAGAAGCCCCCAACCCCCCGGGGGTCTGCGGTCGACGCCAAATACACCGACAAGACTGAGGTACATTCCCATCTTCCCCTTCCAAACCCCTCCTTAACCAGCCCTAGCCCTCGCCAGCCGGGCAGAGAGCAAAGGGTTGGCACCTTGGAACGCCGTTTAACCCGTGCACCCAGCGCGGCGCTTCCCTCCGTGTGGAATGTATCTATCAATTCGAAGAAGAAGCCAAATGAATAAAATGGCTGAAAAGCTTGGGTGAAATGAAAACATAAACAATTGGTTAACAGCTTTGTTTGGTGTGGGAAAAAGGCGAAAGAAAATGGGAAACATTATGAAAGAAACTGATATCTAGATGAGTAGGAACAAGGTAAGTCGATATTTGCTTGCAGCTGTTGGTCCAGCTACTGTTTGAAAGTGGCGTTGGGGTCTTGAGCTTCTTGAACAACTTTACTTTGTTCTAAAAGTCTCTTCGCTTTAGAAGTCAGAATTTCCTTCGGGAAATGTTTGAAAATTGGACTTGCTGAGTCCAACTTTATCACTTCCCGATGACAGCGATGTACGAATTCTCTTTCCGACATTCTGAGGACTTAAAGAGCAATCTCTTGACAAGGATAGAGCTTATGCGAGGAAGAGAAGAGTTCTTCTCTCGCGAAAGTGTTCGTGAATGCTACCTGTTGCTATCGACTCGTGCAGATGATAGAACGTTTCTCACTCCTGCGAACGTTAGCCCCATTGTTCTGCCCTGAAATGAAGTTCGCCAGAATCTCGTAGGTACGTCGAAATAAGATTCCCCAGACATTTGTCGCTACAGATAGAGCTTTGTCTCACTAGCGAGAAGTTGGAAGGTGTTGTGATTGTGGAAGTCGCCCTAAAAAGATGTAAACAATCCATTTTCCAAGAGACTCCCGTAAGACAGGACAGGTTTCTTTCTTCCAAGGACGAAAACGAAGTCCCGCAACAACGCTGAAGCTCTCACAAAACGCACCAAGTCGCTTGTTGGCGTGAGCATGAGATACTACTGGATACTGACTCACGCATAGTCGGATCCTTTGAATGCCATTCCTACCGAAACACGCGAGGATGTTTCGGGTGTGGGTGGTTCCGATCGGGTGGCGTGGTAGACACGAAATCTTCGTCGAAGTGAGAGAGAAAGAGAGAGTTGTGAAGTAACTTTGCGCATTGTTTGGTGCGCAGTACCACCATCAAACGGTCTTTTTGGCGTTTAAGAGTCGCTTCCAATGGTACGGCATGGTACCGGAGGGTAGTAAGGGAATAGTTGAGGGTGAGAGTCCTGCAGGACGCACCGTTGACGCTTGGAATAGATTTGTTTGCGTATCTCAGATGCTTGCAGCTACTAGGAACTGGAGTAACGATTTATTCGATTTAGAACTGGGGAATGTTTGATTTATTTATTAAATTAGGCTTCTTTTCGTAAATCTTCCTAGACACTAGACCTAGGCAATGAGAAATAATACTCCGCTTGATTGATTGAATCTTGTCTTCTTTTGTATACTACAATAGTAGCTTAATTCAAATTCAATCCAATGACTTATAAAATAACCTCAGTCATTACCAGTTTGGAAAGACGAACCTCCGGACCTCACTGTATTATCCTATCGTTTGTAACACATACTATTGTCAAATAAATATAATGAACTTTGAATTAACAAAATAAAGTGCAAAACAATAGTCAACAATGGTTTGTAAAATAGGTGTTCAGTTAATACTTCAAACTGCACCGAACTGCTAAACATTTTGAATCAAAACTCTCGAGCAGATTGGGGAAGAAATGATTGTGTCGGTGTCGAGCTCTAACTCCATCGGCCATCAGTCGCTACCGCCGCCAGCCAACCTTCGACAACAACTTCCTTCGTAGGAAAGGGATCCCCCATCCTAGACGCCTATGATAACGCGGTGCTGTTTGTGGTGCGACACCACTACCATCGACCTCCGACGACACTAGCACACACGCGCACACAGATCCTAGCGCAGATCCTAGTGTCATGCCTCAACTCGCCACCTCGCTAGGATATCAGGATCCAAAAAAACTCCCCCAATTACACCCACACTCACTCTCTCACGCTCTCTCTTTCTCTCTTTTTTCACCCACACATACATAAGGAGCATTTGAGCAGCAGAGAGCAACGTTGCTCGGAGAGCGCGAGATCGCTTTCGGCTTTACGATCCACCGTGGGGGGGCCACGGCAACGAAAAAGGATTCAGCGGGAAGCAGGGAGGTGGGCACCGGACCGGAGGCCGGAGTAACCGTCGTCGGTCGGCGGTCCGTGAGTCGCGCTCAGTCAATCAGTTTTTCCACCGGGCTCGTGTATGGAGGATGGTCCGCAACTCCCGGGGCGTTCCACCGTATCCACGCGCACCAAGTACATCACGTCGCGCCCACCTCTGTCCTTCGTCTGTCTTCGGACTCTCCGCTAGTCTTCCGGTTCTTCCGGTTTGCGGTTCTTCATCCTCGTCTCGTCTATCTAGGTAGGCTGTGGTATCCAACAAGTATCCCACCCCGGCCAAGCGCTGGCTAGTGAAGTGAAATCAGTGATCCACAAACGTCCGAAACCTGGTACCAGTGTGTAGACCAGAGTGATAAGGCATCTCTACTCCTCTCTCTCTCTCTCTTTCTCGCTTTCTGTCTCGCTCTCCATTGCTCTCTGGTTTCCGCAATCCTTGGTTCCGTTGCGTGACCGCCTCGTCCGTGGATGCCGCGTACAGTCACGATAAATCAATTCTTTTTTGCCTGCTCGGTTAATTAACTTAAAAGTTTTCCTTTCTTGCCGTTGTTCTTGCCTGCAGATTCTCGCTCTCACTCGCTCTCTCTCTCTCTCTGTCTCACTAGCTCTCTCTAGTTGTCGGCATCACGGCACTCCTAAAACTAGTATAGACTGATAAGGGCCCTCCCCTCCCCTCCCACCCCCGCGCCGCCACGGTTCCGGTCCGGATGAGGCCGTTCGTCTTGGGATGTCCTGTCACAGGACTGTCGTGAGTGTGTGTTTTGTGCAAAAGTGTGCGAAACAGCACACATACAGCACAGTGCACGCTGGATGTGTGTGTGTGTGTGTGTGTTGGTTGCACAGATGGGGTTCGAATGGGGGTGACAAGAAGACGACGAACGAAGGAAAATCTATCTAAAAGACGAAAGAGATAGACAGGGTGAGAGAGAGAGTAGTCAAGAGAGAGAGCGAGAGAGATACAGAGAGAAAATAGAAGAGATAGAGAGCAAGGGAGAAAGATAATGGATTAGATGACAAGAAAAATAGAGCCCAAGGAAAAAAAAAACGAACGAGAAAAGAAAACAAACCAAAAACCAAGAGAGCTTGATCGCGCGGTCCGCGCATTAACCGATATCCTTCCAATCAACAACTCCTTCGCCGACCCTCCCCCCCCCCACCTCATCAGGCACTTCCGGGAGTGCCCTTCAACGTCGCTTTCCTCCCCTTTTCCCCCTTCCCCTGTAACCCACTCAAACCTATTGGACAATCAATTTCGGGACGCTAAAACCATTCGGGAGCTTCAAGCCGTGTCCTTCTGCGAACGGTGGAGTGTGTTGTTGCGTTCGGTTGGAGTGCTCGGTTCGCTCGGTCCGCTTTTGCTATTCCGGGGGCCCTGCCGTCGCTCGGTTTTGGATGGACCGCCATATACAACGGTCTGGAAGTGTACGGTCCTTGTGTGCGTCGGTGTGTGTGTGTGGACGATAGGAAGTGGAAACAATCTATCGTGCCACTATAGGCCACCCGTCGACAGGACGGAACTACGTGTTGCAGCTGGTGCGCTGCGTGATAGCGAAATGCCATTATGTCATCCAAATGGTGTGCTACAACCGCCACTACCACTCTCGACCAGCGAAATGGGCGTTTGAACTGAACTGAAAGTTGTCTTTAAAAGAAAACAGTATGAAGCAAACAGAGTTCGACCGGTTGACGGTGTGGTACCGGATCCGAGAAATCGTTACATGACCTTCTCCGACGTCCTGCGAAGCGATGGTGGCGTCTAGTGTCTTCCGGTGACAAGGGTTCGGTACGGATTTGCGTCTAGTCTAGGGATTCGGAAGGTGTGTCAGCGCGTGTGTGTTTGTGTCTGCCCGTTTTGTGTGCAATCGACCTTGAAATGGGCGAAGGCGTAGCTTGGCTACTTAGAACCGGGAACTTCTGGTACGCCAAGGATTGGCCGAACAACGAAATCAATAAGTGCTTCATATCGGTGCAATTGCTACGTAGCATCTGCAGACTATGACTATGCAGACCTTGAAACAGCGTATCGAGGAACATGTAGTGATGTAGTCAGCGCGCAAAGCAAAACAAGAAAATCTTGGAACTTAGGATGCTGGCTTGCATCCCCAACACCTGATGGGAGGGAAGCGTCCAGATGGGTCCAGATCTTGGTTGTCTTGGATGCGGATCTTCTTCCAGATCCTCTCTATGTTTCTCTTGCTCAGCATCGGCGGATGAGCGAGTAGACCGACCGACGGAGTGTCTAGGTGTCTGGAGAGCCAAGCGGTACGATCGGGCAGCCAGCATTCGGTTGGAGAATTCGCTCCGACTATGAACCAAACAACAATAACAACAACGAACGGGTTCCATTAGCCACTCTCGACGGGCAGTTCGGTGACACTCGGGACCTAGCAGGCTCCTGGATGCCCACGTTACCATGGTGATCGCACGCATCGTGCATTAGTGAGCAGCACGAAGCCGAGAGAGAGAGCGAATGAATGTGAGCATCGTTTCGAATGGCGCTGCGAGTGCGAGGACACGCTGTTGATTTGATATGAAGTTAGTGCAGCATCCGATTCGCGGTTCGCTCGTGCCAGACCGACGGCGCTGAGACCAGCTGAGGACGACGACCACGACCATATTTTGGTACCCCACCTGAAAGCAGCCTAGAAGCAGCAGCTCTCGTCCGTGGCGTGGTGTATCTTTTGCGTACACATTAGTGGGAGATTGTGGGTGTCCCTGTGCCCATGTATGTGTGTGTGTGTGTCTTTGTAAGTTGCAGGATAGAGAAAGTTATCGTGAGAAGCTTCTTCTTCTTCTCCTCTGTTGGGTGTTTACAGTTGGTTTCGCGGTTACCAGTATCAGTACACTGTGCTAGTGAGGTATCTGCCATTTTGAGGTACCAGCCATAGGATACGTAGACTGGTACGTCTGGTAGCAAAACGCTTCTCACTATACCCAGGAGCAGCCAAGCAGAAGGAGAAGGAATAAAAAAGGGAGGATTAAAACTTGCCAATTCCCGCGTACGTGTGTGTGTGTGTTTGCGCTGGGAGTGGCATTTACGTGAGTAGCATAGCACCCAGGAGGCATCGAGCACTCGGAAGTATGTCACGAACGAAAGATGGACGGAAGGAATCTGAGATGCAAATAGCAGGTTTTCAAAACCTGCACTGTACCTGCCCTCGGCGCCATCTGATCCGATCCGATGTTCCGTTCTCTACTGGCCGGACTGCGAAAGAATGAAAGAACTACGAATCAAGTGAAGAAACCTCTGGTGAGGCTCCAGTGTGTCCGGAACGAGCACAAGACAAAGGCTCCGTTGTCGTTTGTATTCCGGAAGTGATAAGAAACAATAGCGAACCACTTTCGTGTCGGTGCCACCGGGTCGTTTGTGCCGGAAAGGCATTTTTTTTTGTTTTGTTTTGTTGAACTCCCGTGTCTCACCTTTTGTTTTGTGTATTGCCAGCTGGTGCCGGTCTGGTTTGGTGTGTGTCTGTGTGTGTGTGTCGGGATTGTTGGAAGAGTTTGGTTGTTGCTGTGCTATAGGGCGTACGATGTTAAAATAGCTTCATGAAACTGAACGAACGAAGGAACGATTGAAGGAAATCTGGGCTGATCCCCAGAGACCCTCGGAATGGCCGGAAGGATTGCTTCGCGTTAAGATACAGACAGATAGACACGATGCAGGCTTAGGCTTGTGATGTCTCTGTGACAAGACGTACCAGAAGTAGTTGACGATGTCGGCCCCCCCCTCCCGGTCTCTGAAGACAATGGAGATGCAGCAACACGGCACGGTACAATGTAGCGATGTAGGTGTGCCGTCGCCGTCGTGTGTGTGTGTTCATCCACAAACGATTAGTGATCCTTAGTGTGTTGTCATAGTAGGCTTCGCGGTTCTATTCAGCTACCATCACACCATCGGCTATCACGGGCACCATCACGGTTCTTCTGGGCTAATTGTTGTTTGGAGTCGAGATGCTGGTTGAATAGAGAGGGCTCCACAATGGTATCACTTCCACTGTGTTCTACTGCTTTCAGGCTGACGCTTCCCCCTTACGTCAAAACAGACGCCCTTCATCAATAGTGGATTACAGTGCCGTTGGGTAGTGAATGTGTCTGTGTGTGCGTGTCCTTCCTTCCAGTAGCTGCCGCGTTTCGTCATTTCGACCAGCAGCTCCACTAGGATAATTGTGGTCCCTAGTGACGCCCAGTGGCCCAACGTGTACCGCACTTGGTGTGCTCGCGCAGTGTGTGTGTGTGTGTCTACGCTTCAGGTTAGGCCGAAGGCACCGCAACCCAAACCATCCAATCAAAGCCACGACGTAAATAAGTGTAACTCGTCTACTTATCTGCTCTACGGTTGCCCATTAGTGTCGCAGTGTTTGTGTCTGTGTCTGTGTGTGTGTCTATGTGTGTGGCCGCTAGTGTAACAGTGCTTGTTTGATGTGACCACCAGCAGCAGCAGCAGCAGCAGCAGCAGCAGCAGCAGTAGTAGTATACCGTGGTGGTTAAAGCTTCACGATTGCTGCAGAAAGAGGAGAAATGTGATTAGAAGTGGCTGGCAAACTACCTTCGACACCTTCGTCGTGGCCAAGG
>NC_064874.1:63356056-63423556 GCF_943734745.1 Anopheles darlingi
ACTAGACTCTAGACATCAAGATCACCTCCTCACTATTGGGCGGTGGTACGAGAACCATCTTAACCCTCGGTTGGGCACCCGGGTACCCGGGTATCCATTTCAAGTTTCAGCGAAAAAATGAATGACTTCCCGTAAATATTTTTTCACGAAACTCCGGATCCCCAAAGTACAACTCTTTTCAAGCCGAATTGGCTTTGGAATTGTTTTGATAATTAATATTTAAAGGTAATTATGGGCCGATAAAAATAACATACGCCCAGTGGCACCCGGGTACCCTGGTACCCAGCACGTTGGCTATGCATATGGGCTATGTTTATAAACACAAAATAACACTTTTTATCAACATTGTTGAATAAGTAAACTACCATATTTTAATGAAAATTAATATAAATTTTAATTATTGTTGAGCTATAACACCAGCAATAGTAGAAAAATAAGTAACACATTATCCAGCCCTTTATGTGCAATTTCAGCTATACATTATTTCTCATACTGATTAAAAATAGTTCGTAGAATGCAATGTTCATAACATGAGTAAATCATACACTTTTTTGATTTTAAAGACTTAAGGCGGGGTTTACGTTGACCCCAGAGACAAATATAGCAAGAGAGAGCTCTGCTGGAAGTGGAAGGCACCACGATAGTTTAGATTTATATACCCTGTAGTTAATTTAGTATTCGGGAATATCATTTGACAGAAAATGCTCTATATTGCAGCTTTTTGAAAAACTAATCTTACATCTTGCGCATTTTCAATCAATTTTCAATTAGAGAACTTGAAACTATTTTTTCCCCTTGCGGATCAAGTAATCGTCCTTCATAATACGTTTGCACAGCTCACATGTTTTTTTCTAAAAATTATATGAAAGTAACAAAGCAATTGACAATGCTGATAATGAAAAAAGGGTTTTTTCGTGTATCTGTAAAAAATCTGTATCGTCATGCGCTTTAACATCTACAACATCAATTAGTACACGTGGTATGATATGGTGAAAGGGTTTGCTGTCTAGGTTACCATGGTCCGCATCACTATTATCAATTGTGTGGGTTGTGCAAAAGCCTTTTGACGATGCAAAACAGTTTCATTCGAAGAAATAATTAAATTTATTAAAACAATTACAGAAAAATAACATCACTTTTGGATTTCAATGCTTGCTTTACGACATACTCGGTAGAGAATGACCGTATGAAGGGGTCACAATGATATTGTGTTCCTTGATTTTATTGTTTTTTGATGCATTTTGTTTTGATTTTGAACGGCGGAAAAATCACTTAATTATGCAATGCACATGAACTGGGTACCCGGGTACCCGGGTGCCCAACGAAGGGGAAAACGTCGGGTGCCCAACCGAGGGTTAAGGGCGAGTATCGTGTATGCCACATCTCAATGTTGGTCAAAGAACAGCATCACTATCTATGGTCTGGTCCCGAAAAATGCGCTCGATGAACTGACAGATGTGAATTCTCAAATTGGCCAAAGTTGCTCCAAAAATGTACATGAATGCCAATGAATTGTAGCGCTTATCACCCAAGCAGTGACCACGTGCAAGCAAATAAGCTAGCCGTGAGAAATGCTGTCCGCGAGAACTGCTATGAAGAGTCTCCGTCTACAATGCGGTCTTTCGCAGTTTATCAAACGGATGAATGGCGTCTCCTTCAGCACCCCTGTTATCAGGGCTGGCTGGTGAAGGCTCGCTCGAGGTTTTGGCAAAGCAAAACGATGGTGGTCAATTGCAAATATTGGATGAAGTGTACCGTTCCGGTGACTTATCAGGCGACTGCTTCCGTACTAGAGGTTAAGGGTTCTTGCAACGCAATTGCCCATCATATGTGCACACCAGAAACCAGAAGAAGCATAACTGTGACCTCTCGATTTACTTGATGACAGCTGAAACCACATCCGCCATCAAATTTGTTATCAATGTTTTCTCACGAACAACGGGGCGAAGAAAAGGGTTTTGATTAAATATAAAAAGCCGTTCGGAAAGCATTGGATCTCAGTTCCAACTCGACCTGCAATCGTCTCTGAGATACATCGAGAGTTTCATTCGCACAAAAATGAAGTTGACTATTTGTTTTCTTTTGGTTTGTGCGACTTTGGTCGCAACTAATGAGAGTTCCGCAGATACCGACGGCCTACTTAGAGCACCATCGGGAGGAAGAATTCCCGGAGTTGGCCTGGAGCTTCTACTGACCAAAATGAACGAGATCGATCGTAAGTTGCTGGAGCTTCAATCAAATCTGGGCCAACATCGGGAGTTAATGGAAAACAACAAGGCCACTACTACTACTACTACTACTACTGCTACTCCTACACCTAGCACATCGACTGCAAAATCGGAGCCAGAGTTAAGTTATTTTTCATCGTGCAAGCAGGCGCCCGGCAACGCATCGGGAGTGTATCTCATTCGTGTCAACAACGATAGTTTACCATTCGAAGTGTATTGTGAGATGGAGAAGTTTGGAGGCGGTTGGATTGTAATACAACATCGCTTCGACGGTTCGGTTGATTTTTACCGGGACTGGGAGCACTATCGTAACGGGTTTGGTGAGTTGAACGCCGAATTCTGGCTCGGACTGGAACACATTCATCAAATCACGAAAGCCCGTGCGCATGAAATGTTGATCGAGATGAAAGACTTCAGTGACAATTATGGGATCGCCCGTTATAATGCGTTTCAAGTAGGTAGCGAGAGTGAGAAGTATAGTCTTAATGCCCTGGGAAGGTATAGTGGAACTGCAGGCAACTCAATGAGCGAGCTCGACATTGGGTCGAAATTCTCTACGAAGGACAGGGATAATGGTGGGATTGCCAGACACCACTGGGCCGTACATTTCAAAAGCGCATGGTGGTACTCCACAAGTATCATGTCGAATTTGAACGGACCATACGCAAATGTCACTAGTAATACAGAAGCAAATTGCTGGTATACTTTCACAGACGCTTGTGAAGGATTGAGTTTCTCCAGGATAATGATCCGCGGATTATAAAACTCGGTTCGCATCAATCGTAGTGATCGGTGAACAATTAAACAGCAAAGTCCAAGCAAAGTGAAAAATGATAAGAATAAAGAAGCCTTTTAAAGCAAATGTTAAGAAAAAGCCTTTTTTTCTAGCGAAGGACAAGTGGTTGATCCCAGTGATAGACGACGAATTTGGGAGAATACCTCGAGTGGTTGCTATACAGCAATTTGCTTTGATGTCTGACGATAGATCATCAAATCCCGTCCTGATTAACTGGCGCTATGAACTAGCATTTCACACACAAGCGCACAAACACACACTGGGGGCATACGCGTCACGAGTATAAATATTGATTCAACTTTCCACTGATCAACCCCCACTGATTCCACTATTTCCATGTTGATTGTAACGCAAAATTCATTATCGTGGCGTCTGGCACGGGACTTTATTATCTGTTCTGCCTTCACTTTTCCCTTAGCGAGTTTTGCGGTTTTTAATTGATATTGATTGTATGGTGGCAATGAAACAAAAAATGGATTAAAGCCGGGTTCAGGCACGCTACGCTGTGACGCTTTAATTGATTTATGTTTTCCGCACCGGACGTTTATGGGGGCATCATTTTATCTATCTCACCGTTTATAATTCTTGTTTTAATCGGCTAGCAGCAACTAGGGAGTCTCACGGGCTGTTATGTTTATCGCATTGAAAGCGATATCCACAGCCATTGGTATTCAAAATCCATTTTTTATCATCTTTCAGCTCAGGGCAGCTCTTTGTCCACTAAACCACTCAGGGACAGGGAATAATTGTATTTCTTTCACAAAAAAGAATTCTTTCCCCCTCAGCATTGACAGACTAAGCAGCATCAATGCCAAGGCAATGGGGCTCATGTGAAGACTCGTTTCTACGAGAATGGAAAGGAAGCCTCCTAAGGCGGGCTTCAGTACTGTTGTTCAGTTCACGTTCATCTACCAGCTACATCGAAGGCGGCGGACTCGTCGTTGCTAACCACCGCCGCCACTGTCGACCGTCCAGGTCGTCACTGATTCATTCTCCATGGATGGAGCATCTTCATCTCGTTGTGCCAAATGGAGGCGTCCAAAGGCGAGGATGTGCGAGGGTGGCATGATGGCTTGAAGCGCCTGAGTGGCATATGGTGTGCTAAGCGGCTAAACGTACCATTCGCTCAATAGCAAACAAGTTGCGTCTTCGTCGTCGTCGTCGTCGTCGTCGTCGTCGTCGATGTCGTCCCTTCAGTGCTGCCTGTCTAAACTCCAATCTGGCAGTATCAGTAACACCACCACCACCACCACCACCGACAGCAGCAGCAGGTGAAATGTAGAATCTTTTATGTTGTGTGTGACGTAAAGGCGGTATGAAGCTGTAAGGTATGTCGAGTCCTCTCCAAGTGTGACCCCAGATTAGCTGTTGGTGCCTCTTGAGGTGTGAGGAGCACCTTATGAGCCTCGCACTGATGGTGGGTGGGTGGATGGGGTCGTTGTGAGTGGCGCAGGATTAGTATCATGAAATATCATCTTTCGGAAGTCTATAGAACCTTGCTACAAGTGGCAAGGGGCAAGGCGTGTGTATACAAAATAAATACATCAGACCAGACCGGCACCGGCACCGGCATCTGTTTATGCCTATGATATGCCACGTGATTGACGAGCAGAAAAGGTACCTCGTGTGTGTTTGATACTTTCTGATACTTTCACAAAGTACACGAATACTTTCATTGTACACCGGGCTGTAGGGGGATGAAGCTTTGAAAAAAAAATAAAAACACTTTGTTTTACTTGCGTGGGCCTTAAGTGTAAAAACCATTCAATTGAATCACGTAACAAGCAAAGTTTGTTGGAGAAAAGCTTTACGCTTTTCGGTTTGTGTTGTTAATGTTTCCATCAACGCGCACAATAATTACGTTTGCTGCTGAATTGATGAACTGTTTAGCTTCGGGGAACCGCCTGCACAAAGCCTTGATAATTGAACGCAAATGAATGTGAAACTACTTAACTATCGAACATTCATTTCGAACTCAATTTTCACCGCCAATGCACCTGCACATGGGCCGATGCGCTTGCCGATGAAAATCGCATTATCGCAGGGAGGGGGAGGGGAGGGAGGCCGGCAGGGGCACTTCCTGCTTCCACCACCATCACCCCCGTACGAACGGTGAAAGGCGCAGCGAGAGATGAGTTGAGAAGCCATTGTGCCGCGATTTATCTACCAGTGAACCATCATTTTCGCAGTGCTTTGTGCGGATTACAAGGCCGGTGTCCGTCCGTCCGTCGGTTGCTGGCTGGTCCTGTGTTGGTACACGACACGAACAGCGAGGACCATGGCCTCGGGGCAATCCGATTTACATTGTATCTCTCGTGCGCTCCCTTCCTCGCTGCTGACGTGGCACAGGACGGGGTTTACGGAGGAGGAGCGCCTCTCACAAAAAAGGGGGTGAAAAGCAACGGGTGTAATCGGTTCGAGCGAGCGAAAACTTCGATTTTCACTCAACTGGAGCTTCGTCCACGGACCGCGACCGAAGCGGATGGAAGTTTCCGTTACCGGTTGCTGGCCGGATTTAATTAATTTATTTGCATTTCAGGCCAATGCCTTGTGCTTGGTGGCGAAGCGTTGCGTCGCACGGTGCCGCCGGAGACGAAGCGAATGGGCATTACGGTCTGTTCGAGCCCTTTTTTCTCGGTCCTCGGACCCCAAAAGGGAAGAAGAAAAACCATGCGGGTTTCGGGGGCCGTGCGAAATTCAAGCGGCAAGAAGCGGTCAAGGTGGTGCGAGAGGAAGGAGATTATTTTTCATCAATTTTAATTAAAATAGGATCCAGCTGTCGATTGGCGCGTGCGGCGTTCGGTTCGCGACGCCCATTCCGAAGGCGGTGGAGGGGATATGGGCAGGAAATATGCTTTTTCCTTGAGCCCAAAGTGTTTGCGTGTCTTCGGAGGGGCGCGCTGCTTCGGCGGCTTTCAGCCAAGTCATGATTCGATGGTTTTTCCGGGAGTTTCAAGTGAGCGCAAAGCGCCTCTCGGTCTCCCCTTTTTGATGGGTTTAGATTGAGTAGAAAATCATGACGATAGTGAAGGGTGTTAGGGGAGGGGATGGAAGCGGTACGCGGGGAAAACGGGCTAATAGCCCTACGTAGTTGTTATTGACTGCAGTAAGGGAACGTTTGAATCGCTGGTTTTCCTTGTGTCTTGCTTCAGAAGCTTCTAATCATTCGGTGTCGTAAAATCAACATTCGGTTTGATGCTGCAAATGGCCACACTGTTGGTTAATAATCAGTAGAAAGCGTTTCGTTTCTTTGATGTTGATGGAAGAGAAACAACCATTAAGACATTATAAAATGGGAGCTTAAGAATTGGGAGCTTAACTCTTGTACTCTTGTAGGAATGTGGTTATTGTGATTTCAAGCAACATAGCACATTCTTAAGGATTAATGAATCTAATAGACTAATTAAATAATCTAATAATAAATCTAAAGGAACTAATAAATAATTTGTGCCACGGTTAGCCAATTTACAACTAACAGTAAAACAACAATTAAACACGTAATAGAGTAGCTTTATGTCAAATAAGAATATGTTAGTATGAGCTATTAATGATATATAACTTTTTGTGCGACAGAAAATTCCCAACAAAGACCTAAATTTCTTCTAGCAGTTAGAGAACGATCCACAAGCTGTTTTGATATGGCTGGATACTGTTTCTTCCAGCGAAGCTTTCCTCGTGCCATGAAGCCAACAGTAAGTTCAGAGTTCAGAATATCGTTCGGAGAACAACATTCACATCGTTTTGCGGCCGCCCTAATTCCGTGGAACTGCTTTAATCTGATGTTTGAACTGGGTGGCGCTTATATTGAGCCTTTGAAATAAACATGAAGAACATGAAACGTGGTAAACACCTTGAGGCGGCAAACGAACGTGTGTCGTTCTGAAAACGCATTTTCTAAAAGCAATATTTGTGTCTTGTAATGGCTTGTAATGCGATGTTTACACCCCTGGCTGGATAAATAAAATGAGAATTTTGTTCCTAGAAAGCAATGAACATTCGTTGCGGTAACATACGAACACGAGTTTGTTGGTGAAATTTTAATTTTAATGCAAATAAATTGCAGCATATAGTCAAAATATAAATTAATTTTTTTAATGTATTTTCAACAATCAAACGAATCATATTATTTATTAAAATAACATCATTGGAAACAATTGTGTATAAATAGCTAATGTTAGCCCATATAAATGTTCGCTGTAGTTGTCTTTTGCTTAACAGAGTAAATATTGTCTTTGTAGAAAGTAAATTTCCGATGGAAAAGGGATTTTCATGAAAAGTGTGACACATTTCGACGATTTAACAATTCGTTACCCATTTGAGATAGACTGAAAGAGCCATCTCACCAAACCATTCCCTTGCAGGTCACACCAATCGATGGCCCATAGATACTGCTCTGATTACCCAATAACTTCTTTCGGGCAGTTTCTATGCCATTGTTTGAAGATTGAAGAAAAAGCATTCGACTCTGATGCTGAGACACATTCCGCAGCGTCCTCGCAGCTCACATTCCAGCGCACTTCAGCCTCGCAAGCCAATGGCTCTCTTCCAATGTCATTCCGTGGCGCGGGATCCCGCCTTAGTCGGTGGCTCTGTCAGGGACGTTCCGGGCACATACATCATGCGGGCGGGGGGATATTAAAAATATGAAAAATTGAAGCCCATAAAAATTGGAATATTTCACTGGCGACAACTTTCGCAAGCTTTTCCGATATCATTTTCAACCGTCACCGATGCCGTCGTCAGCGTCTCGAAAACGGTCCTCGAATGGGTGGGGGGCTGGAAGCCATTCTCATCCTTCAATGAGCCTCGCCATCCAACGGGTAGAATGTAATAAAACCCTCCAACGTTCCATATTTATGTCAAAATGTGACTCCTTCCTTGCTCGGGCGGCCCTCCGTCCGTCCATCCGTTCGTGCGTTGAATACTGACTGCTGCCAAAGGCATTCCCTTTTGATCTTCCTCGTTTTTTTCTTTCCCGGAAGGCATCGAGGAGGAGTACACACAAAGGAGTTATGTTTGTACATGAGAGCATGAGTTGGCAAACCAACGCGTACCGCGCTATCCGGCAAACCAGACGCTTGACGCTGTTGTAGCTCGGTTTGGCCTAGAAAGGAGGAGCGTGAGCGTCCTTCTTTAACGCCGGATCTGAATCCGGGTTTCGCCTGAACCGTCCGCCCTACGGTACGGAATGAATTTTTAATGCAAGTTTTTACCAATAAAAGAATGAAATCGTCTTGCAGCGCACGCCGTAAAGATTGCGGAGCATAAATCTGGTTCGTCAAGAATGGAACTGATTCCCGGGGCAGGGCCATCGAGGCACCTCGTCCTAGGGGGCCATAACTTTGTGACACTTTGCAATCATTGCGCCTGGGGCTACAGGTTGGCGATAATCTAACTTTTATTTTAATGGTCTACTTTGCTGGTGGTCACATCCCCCTACCCCCGAGGGGTGGCTTCCTTTTCTCTCCACTCCATGGTCAGTCTTGAGACGACCCTTGGTCGTAGAACAATAGCACAGTGCTCGTGCCACATTCCGCGCCATGTCGCGCACGCCTCGCTATGCTATTGTGGGATGCTTTTTCGTTGTTTTGGTTCCAGGTTTTTTGTGTTTTTTTCCTTTTTCTCCTTTAATGATTTTATTTCTCCAGCTGGCAACAAGCCTCCATTTCAACAAGTAGCCAGTTCAAGGGAGGCCATCAACATTTCAAACAATGTGTTCCTTCCCAGGGTGAGCCCAACTTCTCGAGTGGTCCCGTGAGGTTTGACCGTGACCGTTGTTGGGGTGATGGCACCACAGTTCACGGAGCAACATGCGCGGTGAATATGATGAGCAGTTTGTTTGCTCGATGGCATCATAGAATAGCTGACCTCCGATCAATCTTTCGTGGTGACCTTTTTTTGAGGTGTGTGGTGCTGATACCAAGGAAGAGTGGTGCGGTGGTGTCGGTAGGAAAGTGAGACTAGTAATGTAATTAAGCGTAGAGAATTGCTTTGTAGAGGTTGTATTACCATAATTTCGAATTGAATTTTATCCAAAAATTCAGCACCGACGGTGTGCTTTCTTATCCTTACACTTTCTCAGAGCTAGAAGCTGCTCAACCACGCAAAGAATTATAACGGCGTGTAGCTGTTATAGTTAGTTGTAATAAGAAAGTTGTTAGTATATAATGAGGGAAGGATCAAAGTAACACTCGAGCTGATCGGACGTGTTTTGTGTTGTCTCAGCCAGCGTGAGCGTATTTCTATATTATTTTGGCTAGCGCGAAAGCCGTGGTGATTGAGCTTCCCGCCATTCTCTGGCAATTCGCGATAAGTGTCCGCGTAACCTTGGTCAGACCTTAAAAAATGGTCCGAACGAGGTCGCAAGGCACGCCGTTGAGGGCCGGTAACGAAGAGAGCGGAGAAGAGGACAGCGAAAGCGACAGCGCCTTCCTTGACCCCGAGGAAAATGAACAGAAAAGCGAGCTACAGGTTCTCAAGGAAGAGGTGATGGACCTGCGGGAGCTGTTGGAGATGGCCAAGAAAGAAGTGGTCCAACTAAAGCAGCAGCTCCAACAACAGCAGCAGCAACAGCAGCAGCAACAACAGCAGCAACAGCAACAGCAACAACAACAGCAACAGCAACAGCAACAGCAACAGCAGCAGCAGCAGCAGCAGCAGCAGCAGCAGCAGCAACAGCAGCAGCAGCAGCAGCAGCAGCAGCAGCAGCAGCAGAAGCAGCAGAAGCAGCAGCAGAAGAAGCAGCAGCAGAAGAAGCAGCAACAGCAGCAGCAGCAACAACAGCAGCAGCAGCAGCAGCAGCAGCAACAGCAGCAGCAGCAGCAACAACAACAGCAGCAGCAACAACAGCAGAACGTGCCACAGTACATGGAGGCGATGCAGGCGCAGTTGTTGACTAAGTTCCAGGAATGGACAATGGAACTCCTAGGAACGGGAGCAAAGTGCCCACAACCGTCCCAGCAGCACGAACAACAACAAACGCCGCAACCTCAGCTGCGCACAATGGCGCAGATGGTGAACGACAACAGCGTTCCGGCATCAGCAGAATGGACGGTTGTACGGTCAAAGGCAGAAAAACGACACGCTACTGCCGACAAAAAGCAGCAGCATCAACAGCAGCAACCTCAGCAGAAGCAGAATCAGCGGAAGACGAACAAGAAGCCGGCGGATAAAGATGGAATACTTTTGGACCTCATTAAAGTTGTCCCAAAGTCTCCACACACAGTGAAGGAGGTCTGCAAGCTGGCATGGAAGGCCGACCCCAACGAGACAAATTTCAAGGAAGTGATGTTCCTACAGGGTGGCTGCAACATTCGGATCCGGGAAACTGTTGACGGTTCTGAGATGGAAGCTGCCATCGCGAAAGAAGTAGGGGAGGCTGGCAGTGTGACGCTGGTGCAGGAAAAGGTGACGGTCAGTATCGACAAGATCGATCAGCTAGCAGAGAAGGAGGACGTCGAGAAGATCCTCCGCAGGCTGCTTGGCGAATCGGTCAAGCTCGATGTGCGGATGACCGTATATTACAATGGGCAGCAAAGGGCGATGGTGGTAATCCCTCGTAAAAGCGCGCTGAATATCGATGGCGTTCAAGTCAAAATCGGGCACACAGTTTGCAAAATCTGCGTTCTTGAACCGATGCCCGTCGAACTGATACGCTGCTTTCGATGCCTGGAACGCGGGCACCTTGGTCGGAACTGCAAGAACACAGATCGCAAACATATGTGCTTGCAATGCGGTGAGCAAGGACACATGCAGAAGGACTGTACAGCCTCGAAGGTCGTCTGCATACTGTGCGGTGGTCCCCACCGCATTGGTTCGAAAATGTGCAATGGAGCCTCGCAATGTCGATAAAAGTTCTGCAGGCCAACATCGGGCGCTGTCGACTATCTCAGGACCTCCTGCGACAGACGGCATTCG
This sequence comes from Anopheles darlingi, assembly GCF_943734745.1. NCBI lineage: Eukaryota > Metazoa > Arthropoda > Insecta > Diptera > Culicidae > Anopheles > Anopheles darlingi. Next base: position 63,366,998 of record NC_064874.1, read on the forward strand.
AGAAGAATATCGACGTGTTACTAATCACAGAGCCGTATTGTGTGCCGGAAGATCCGCGTTTCGTATGTGATCCGACACGTAAGGCGGCCATAGCAGCGAGTGGAGGAAATGCGATCCAGTACATCAGGAGCGCTACAGTCAACGGAATGGTTGCTGCTGACATCGAGAGTGTTACCTTCGTCAGCTGCTACGTCCCACCGTCGAAAACCCCCCGTCGAAGTGAGCCACAATTTGAAGCGTTGATGGATTCTATCACTACCGTGGTAGCTGGACGACACCGTGTGGTCATCACCGGGGACTTCAACGCGCACTCTCCAGAGTGGGGATGCACTAAGGAAGATGTCCGGGGTGAGCAGCTGGCGTCCTTAGTACGGCTCCTGGGACTGGTGGTCCTCAATGATGGTCGAACCCCCACGTACAAGGGCGGATGGCGAGGCAAAAGGGTGGCAGCTACACCGTCGATAGTAGATGTCACCTTCGTTTCTCCCTGCCTAGTGGGCAGAAACCGCTGGAGAGTGACGGAAGGCGACTATGGGGACCATCGTCCAATATGGTTTATCATCCCAGCCAAACAATTGCCAGTAACACCACAACGGGCAAGGAGCGACAGTGGAAGAGAGCTCATTTCGACGTGGAGCTCTTTCTACATTCGCTTGCGGCGCAGAGATTCGAGGAAATCAAAACTGGCGACATCCAAGAGCTGACCAGGCAAATGACCAAAGCATGCGACGCCACCATGCCAAGACGTAGCAGCAAACCTGGCCCGCGCAAGTCACTGTACTGGTGGACCACTAAAATGACGGATCTTCGTGTGGCATCTAATCGCGCGAAGAAAGTCATGGAAAGGAGCAGAGGTAAGCCGGAGTTTGAAGAAACCGAGATCGCTTACCAAGCTTCCATAAGAGCAATGCAAGAAGAAAGCTCTCAACGCAAAAAGATCTGCGCAGAGGAACTGGCAAACTCAGCGGCTGATAATCTGTACGGTAATGCTTACAACCTGGTCAGAACGAGGCTCCAAGGGAAACAAAGTCCACCCATCACGGATCCGGAGATACTGGACAAAATAGTGGGACACCTGTTCCATCAGCACCCGCCGACCATATGGCCGACTGGTCAAGGGGGGGACGAAGCTACACCCATCCGCCGCGTCACCAACGGAGAGATTCTGCGCATCGCGAACGAACGCCTACCGGCAAAAAAGGCCCCTGGGCCGGATGGACTGCCAAACTATGCAGTCAAGACGGCGATGGCGCGCTACCCCGAAGTATTCCAGCGGCTCTACCAACGACTGCTGGAACGGGGAACATTCCCCACCCAGTGGAAGGTACAGCGGCTGGTGCTTCTCAAAAAGCCTGGCAAGCCACCTGGCGTACCGTCGTCTTATAGGCCACTATGCATGCTCAACACTGTCGCTAAAGTGTTCGAGCGCATAATTTTGGATCGCCTTAACGACTGGCTGGAAGACCATCCGGAGGGTCCGCGCCTATCACAGGCGCAGTTTGGATTCCGGCGGGGTCGCTCAACCACAGAGGCGATCCAAAGGGTGGTAGCACGGGCACGACGTGCCATCGCCATCAACAGAAAAGGCAAGAAGAAGAAACGATACTGTCTAGTCGCCGCGTTAGACGTCCAAAACGCATTCAACAGTGTCAGCTGGGCAGCCATAGGTGAGGCACTGAGTAGAGCTGGAGTCCCACAAGGCTTACTCAAGATCATCGGAAACTACTTTAGTGACCGAGTGCTCATCTACGACACCGACAACGGGCAAGCTAGGCGCCAGATAACAGCCGGAGTACCACAGGGATCAGTTCTCGGCCCTACCCTGTGGAACATTGCCTACAATGCTGTAGTAGATGCCTCATCGGATCCGGATGTGACAACCGTGGCCTTTGCTGACGATTTGGCAGTCGTGGCCTCCGACATCACCTCAGGCCACGCCGCCAATAAAGCAAAAATGGTCATCCAGCAGATCGGACAACTGATGCGAGACCGATCACTTAAGCTTGCACCGGAAAAGACCGAGGTAGCAGTCTTCAGTTGCGTCAGAAAGGGAAAGCAACATACAACGCTGGATGTGGGCAACAGGACCATACGAACGAAAGCCACCATGAAATACCTCGGTGTAGTATTGAATGACCATCTGAAATGGGGCGATCATGTTGGCGCGGTCACGTCGAAGGCGACTAAACTGTGCAAGGCTCGGGTAATGCTTCACAATCACGCGGGGCCACCCAGCACGAAACGGCGCCTACTGGCGAATGTAGCGTCGTCGATAGTACGCTACGCCGCCCCAGTTTGGGCAGAAAGGGCACTGCGCAATACGCAGAACCGGCAGAAGCTAACGCAAGTCTCATCGATGCTGGCCAGAAGTGTTGCGAGCACGTTTTGCTCGGTGTCTGGAGCTGCCGCAAATGTGATATCTGGTGTGATCCCCATCCATCTGCAGCTGTGCGAAGACGTCCGAGTGCACAGGAGAGTACGCGACACCCTGAGTGCAACGGACCGAGCACGACGGGATGAACGGTCGACAACGTTTGCTTCGTGGCAGGCTGAGTGGGACAGGGTGACGACTAACAACCCTAGTCGCTACATGCGATGGACGGCGACGATAATCCCGACGATCGTGCCATGGGTGACGAGGAACCATGGTGAGGTCGACTTCTACCTGTCACAGGTACTATCTGGCCACGGATTTGTTAGAGAGTACTTCCATGTGAAGAAGCTGACCTCATCCCCCAACTGCCCACACTGTCGAGATCATGCCGGGACGACAGTGGTCCAGTCGATGGAGCATGTCCTCTTCGAATGCCCGGAGTTCTGCGGGGTACGCGAAGAACTGTTAGGGTACTCGGAGGATGACGAGGAGCAGATCAACAGCGGAAACCTGGGCGAAATGCTCCTGAGGAATGGCGAAACATGGAGTAGGATTACCCTAGCCGCCAAAAGGATCCTCACCGTTCTCCAGGAGGCATGGAACGTCGAACAGCGCAGCGCTCGGCCCCCCCAAGCGCACACCACTGAAAACAACGACGAAGTATCCACCAATGGTCAAACTGGTGGGCAACAACAACCGCGGCAGAACTCTCGACCGGAGACACAGCAACAGCAAAGTCGGCGCCAACAGACGCGGGCAACAACTGTTCACAGGGAAGAACAACGGCGGAGAGTAGTGAGCCGCAAAGAAGCACGGCCGCGGCTCAGAACGGCCGGTTCCACGGCTCGACGCTAGCTGACATTTTTACTCGTCAGCGACCTAAGGTGACACACACGACGAGCAACCTATGGTGTCACACACGATACCGTTCAGTCCCGCCCTAAGGGAAGGCGAGTGTGAAGTGCGCATAAAAGTAGTAGACAAGTCCGCGAACAATCTTGCGGATGACGCGAAGAAGCATATATGAACAGGTCGGTACCGACGTACGGCCCATCGGGAAGGACGGCAGATAGCTAACCCATCCGGCGGGTTGAGAGTGAGGGACAGGGGCAAGGGATTGGCGAAATAAACGATGCCTGGGCCTGTGCCCGCATGAAAGTATAAAAAAAAGTATATAATGAGGACCTTATCTTTTAAAAAAATCCTTTACTTTGAGTACTCAAATTTTTTTTTAACAAGCGTATAGTGGTGTAGTGTGTGGTAAAGTGTGTGATTAACATAGGTATAATGTGCATAGGTTTAGTTTTAGTTTCTACTGTAGTATTTGAATATAGTCAGAAATTGCTTATTTAAACCATAAAGTGTTGCACTTTACATTTCCTTTGTCAATTTATCGCATAATTTTTTCCGATACGATTCGCAACAGCTTCCAAACCGTTATTTTTTAGTAGCTTTTTATATATCAAGCTCTTCTAGCAAACATATCAAATTGTTGGAGTTAGCAGGGTGCGAATATGGATTTTCTTTATAAGAATCCTAGACCTGTTTATTACTAATCTACAGAAAGCGCAACTTAAATGATTGTTTTACTTAATTAAAATTTAAGTTTTGAATTTTATCTATTAGCGGAAACAGCTAATAGATAAAATCGTAAATCATAACCACAGACAAGAGATAATTCCTTCGTTCATTAATAGCTAAATCAAGTCTGTTCCACTTGGTGACTTATTTTGAACTAATTGTATTGTTGTAATTGTTGTAATTCTACTGTGGATAATTTGGTTTATCTTGACCAAATTTTTCAGTAGTTCATTACATTCCACTGATTCGTTCACTGTGCATTTCGTTGCAAATAGCTACCCTAAATTTAACATTACGACGATTCAACGTTACTGGTATTGCATCTTTGCTCTTCAAATGAATTGTTGTTTGGTTGCGAATGAAGATAAATTTCCAATCCACACGGCAGAGGTACAGCAGTGCTTTTGCACACTACTGTGGACGTAACGCAGCGACGGAACAGCATCCCGAAAGTAAAGAAAATGCGAAAGCAAGAACATAAATAATCCAAAACCTATTGGCCTGCCCGACGTAGAGTGAAGTTCACGGACAACACAAGAACGAAAAGAATTCCCTTTTCCCTATCCTACCCACCATCACCATCGGCACTAGCATCTGATAAACCCAAGTGGCGCCAGAATAGTTCAATATTGAGTTAAGATTTGCAGCAAACGGGATGCAAGCGGGCGGACTGAGTGCAGGGGATGGGGAACCATTGGCTTGTTATACGCAAAACTTGGTCTTCTGTAATGCGCATACAGAAGGCGCACACGCGCGCGTCGCGTTCCTTTCCCGGATCATCGTCCCTGCAGCAGCCGATCGTTCTTCTTATCGGTGTGCTATCGTCCTCGTCGGGCGGAGCGGTCACTCACAAGCTCAAGATTCATCCGGTGCGCTGCTGCTGCTGCTGCTGCTTGGCCGCATTCCATTTCCACAAAGTTGCTTGCTAGCGAATGCAGCAATTTGCTGCTGCTTCGAGGCCAGCTGAGCTTCTACCCTTCCCGCTCCAGAGGTCCGTCCACTGGCTCATTAGTCGCTTGTCATTTGTTTTATTTTATGCGCAGATGAGCCATAGGACGATGGTCTGCGTGATAGTGGTGGTCGTGGTATGTCGAGACAGTAGAAGTAATCGCCATTTTTTTTATTTTGGTTCTTGTTGCAAATTGCACTTGAACTCAAACACTCGAGCACTTGGGGTGAGCATTTTTCGGGCAGTTCTCTAGACGTAATTAGGATGCCCGAGAGCTACCGAAGCTGTCGGCAGTGTGGTGGGATTCGCAGATAAGATTACGTAATCGCAACCCTCGCAGACAGCTACAAATCCTTCCTGCCATCGTGCAATCCTTGCTGTAAACAGGGCTCTGTTCTCCACGATCCGGATAGCGATGCATTTTGGGGGGAGATAAATTGTGATGATAGCTGAATCTACGGAAAGTGTGCTCCGACGTCGCGTATCTGGTTGGTGGTTGCGAAAGTTTGTGGAGACCTCGGGATCTAGGTGCCTCCATCCTGTTTGACAAATCGTTCTACGATCGATCCAATCTCGCACGATTCCGATCCAAAAAGGTTGAAGGTCCCAACTAGAGATGCGAAAGTTGGAGCGTTTGGAGTGGAAAACCCCTGACAGAACGGCAGAAAATGGTTGCATTTGGAGTCTCCCCCGCCGCGCGATTCGCTCATCCCATCATCATCTCGTCCAATGCAAATGCAATGTCCCATCTTTCTCTCTCTTGCTTTCTCGTTGCAAAATACGACCTCTAGAATGTGGTCGTAACCGGTGGGTTCCGAAGTAATTTATTCGTTTCTCATTTCCGCCCTCAATCCGTACGATCCGATTCGGTGGTAGGCTAAAGCTTCCCCCGGGCAACTGAAAGCTCTTCGTACTCTTCTTGCCTACGCGGACATTTGGAACATTTCTGCGCCCCCCCCTGTGCCTGCATGCTGCGGTTTCCTCGGCGCGGGGTGCCCTTTCGTCTTACGTCGTATTGGTTTGTGTGTGGCGACGCGCACCCGGAAATCCTCTGGCTGGCGTGCGTCAGCTTGCCAGAGTTTACACTTCCGGCCGGCGATGGGCCAAGAGTAATAAGTTTCACTCACCACACTCTCTCTCTCTCGCCAGTTGGCAGTTTACCAAGACGCGCCAGTCTGTGAAACCGTAACTGGAGGGAGGGTGCCAAGGAGCCTCGCAGAAGTAAGTAATTTCGACTAACTACCTCGGACCTTGCGCCTTTCGTCGCATCTGGGATCTGGGAGTGTTTTTTTTGTTTCGGGAGGGGACATCATTACCGCCTAGCGCCAAAGCCAGACCGCGCGGTGCACACACCCGGTAATGGGGGATGGGATGTGATTGTTTCACAAATTTCTCGCCTCTCGTCAGCCACCCCGTAATGGCGTTCTCGCAGACTCAATTGTCGCAGAAAATAACTTTTGCTCCGCCTCGGTTCGTTCTCGGTGGGTTGGGTTGGATTTCGCTGATGTTTTTTGTATTGCTTGGAAGTTGCGATGGAACAAGCTGGTTCTGTTTGTTGCTACGCAACCATCGCCAGCGCTCGAGTGCATTTGCTGTAGCACTGCAGTTGAAGGATGCTTCGCGAGAACGTTATACAATCAGCGTGAAGTATGCGGAGTAAAATCAGCGAAGCGTCGTCTTATGGCAATCATCTGGTTTTACGCGAAATCAATTTCATACTAGCAATGAATCTTTTGCAAATCTTATCTCAGCATGGTTTATTGCGATTTTGTAGCCACGACAGTTCTTTAGCGGGTTTTGGATGAATGCTTTAAGCAATCTATTCAATATGTACATCTGCAATTATAGTGCATTTCATCTAAGCATTATAAGATGTGGTTGTAAAGTGGATGATTTTATTATCTTATATTTGTTTTCTTTCGTTCGTCCAAACTGCATTTAAAGCATATGTTATTCTTTTCGCAATATGGCATTCGGTTAATTGTAAGAAAAGAACAAGTATCACTAGTTTAAAAGTGTAGTAAGCATTTTTCCTACGTTTACGTGACTATGTTTGCCAGAAGTCGTTCTTTAATCATTGAACTACAGATAAGGTACGTCGTATCCTAAAAAAAGTTTAAGATATTTGTTGGAATTTTTCAAATGGGTGATGGGTTTGAGTGCATGTGGTGGGTTTTAGGATAAGTTTTGGAGTAACATACATAAACGAATTATCAAAGGACGAATGGGATGATAGAAAATAAAGAACGGCAGTTTTGATACAGTTCACGAAGGAGTATACACGTATTTTTTCACAATATTCCTACTTCAGATGATCGAACACATTATCAGTGGTTTGCACGGTTTAAAAAATAACATTTGCTCTTGGGAAGAGCAACAGCACAAAAAAAACATCACTTGTTTTGTCTTACCATATGATTTTGATCTTTCTAATCTTCTGTGTCTGTGAAGTGAAATTGTTGACAGTTTTATAAATTATGAATTGATCACTGCTGAAAATTTTCTGTGGATGCATTAAGACGAAAGTATATTCACAACAGCCTGCCCGCAACAGACTCTTTAGCTTTTTAACACCTTTATTTAGAAACAGAATTCATATAATCATTTACTAAGGTGTGTTGTTCTGCTGAAAGTCGAAACATCAATCTCTAATTATTTTGCGAAAGATTCATAAGAACGAAATTAATTCCATCCTTGAGGTCGAGAAGTGCATACACCACAAGTGTCCTAAACTGGAAAAGGCGTAGTAAAGCTCAAGGTATTAGATCTACCACAATCAAAGTTCTAGACATGGCTAGGTTTGCGAAAAGGTTTGTTATTGGATCGTTTTATGAAAGTTTTAATCCTCTCAAACCAGAATGCGATAATTGGCCAAAATATGGCAGAAAGCAATGGAAAGCGATAGACAATATTTGATTGAAGGAATTTAATCCTTTGGCTTTCGATTTAATCCCTAGATCAAATAAGAAAACATTGATCTTACCTGCATCAAAAAAAACAGCATCAGTCAGCAGGTTGAACTCTCTGTTCGCTGCAAAGTGGATTATTTAGTCCGTTTTCTTTACCCTGACTTACGTGAGACGGTTTATCGGCTGAAGCTTAAGCTGCCATCGGCATCGGTAAGGTCGCACCAAGGAGCTACGTGAACCATAAAATTGCAATGTTCACAATCATTATCCCTTATCGGTTCCATAGCGATGTTCCATTGTCTACCAACCGATCCTGTCTATCACTGAGAGAGGCTATATCTCTCTCTCGTTCTCGGGGACTCCTCGAACCGTTCGCCCAGCCATCGCCGGGGCAAAAGTTCGCGCTCATTCGCGTAGAAATATTCGATTTGGCGCAGTATTTTGCACTCGACTGCACCTTCTCCTCGCTTGCCAGCGAAAGGCCGATCGCTGAAGCTGCAGCACACGCTACAGGCACCGGTGTCGTCGTTATGCAATTGCTCCCTCCACACGAGTGTACGCGAATGGCAGCTGTTGGATCCCTTGGACTGGATTGGATTGTAGGTGGCTCGCGGCTTATCTCGAATCCACCTCCAAGATCCAGCACTCCACTCGTCCACCTATCCACCAATCAATCGCACGCCCGCGTGTGTGTGTGTACGTCTGGGATGTAAACGTTCCCGGTGTGTGAACTCTCGAACGTGGCCCAACCGGAGCCTGGGGCGTTGCGATCCTGGACGTGACAGGTTTTTACCATCCCAGCAGCCCCGTAAGGCTTCGACATCGCATCTCATCGCTCCGATAACAAATCCGCTTGACATTCCGCCCAGAGAGCCCAGACCCACACTCTTGGATAGAGAGAGAGGTATAGAGAGAGAGAGAATTTCAATACACACGAAGGGAAGAAAACGAAATGAAATGAAAATGAGAATCCAACTTTGTTGTCGGGAGTTTTGTTGGGAGGGGGGTAAAAAAGGCAAAAAAAAGAAGCAGTGGAGCCGCTGGAAAAAGAAATCAAATGATGCCTGACAGTATCAGGATCTTGTCATCCTTCAAAAGACAAACACAACTGACAACTCCCTACGACGGGGATCGACTAAGGGATTCTTGCGGAAGAGTGGACTTCTTGCGCAAGCGATTCCAACAGCTCTGGCGATTTCTTGTTGTTGTTCCGCCGACCTTTTCTCGGGTCTCGGGCGAAACGTTCTGCGACGACACGCTGGAGCCGGACTACCGGGAGGCGAAAAGACAAAAAAACACAGATACACACACATAAGAAAATTATTGGAGGATGGCAGACCTTGTTTACGTCTTGTGACTCACTTTCGGTTGATCCTGACCAGCGGAGCAGAGCAGAAGCGGTGGTGAACTTCTTAACGATGGTCGGAGTTTTGTTTCGTCTTTCGCGATTCGTTTTCTTCCGTTTCTTCTTTCCGCGTCCGCGTCCGCGTCGTGCTCGCGGGTGTCTTAAGCAAAAGCATCCTCTGACCTCTCGTGGATGTGGAGGATAATAATAAAAATGATCACAAAATCGAACTACGGAGAACTAGACGAAAGCATTCCGGTGGACAGATAAACAAAAGGACACACGGCCACGGCCACGGCAGTAGCCAGAAGGAAATAAAAGAAAAAGCTACCGGGAACTGTTGAGAGAGTTGTAATCAAAAAGAAGGTCAATGCAGTGGAAAATCTCCGTCGGCGAAATCGGGGTTTTCGGTTATGAAACGAGAGACAAACTGTTGCCAAACACAAACACTCGTGCTGCGTGCTTCATGCGCTATTTATTTCCTCTCCTACTCCCCGGGAACTCACTCCTTCGCCCGGGAAACTGTCACGAGCTGTGGTCCATTTCGAGGTCCTTCGCTTTGTGCGGTTCAGCTCCAGAACCAGGGCTCCAGCGACCGGACCGGAAAATGTATTTTTACATTCCCCTCACCAGTGGAGCTGGCTGGCGAAGGGAATGCTGCGTTCGATTTTTCCGTTTCCCGGAACCGGATTTCTATTTTTCATCTTGGTCAACCCATCCTGGGGGTGCGGAGTGGGTGAGGGGTGTGAGGATGTCCGCATTTGCAGCTCAACTCGAGGAGTGGATCAGCACGAATTGGAGCTCGGAATCGTCATCCGTATGGGGACCGTTTCCATCCCTCATACTATATTGCGACAAAATTGAGTAGATGAACTGGACTGCGCTGATGCTGTGGGTTGTGGACAATTTCATTATGTCCCCTCGGACCAATCGGACCTCCAGTGGGTGTCCTTCGATTTCGGTGGCCGAATGACGAATCCGAAAAGACGTGGCCCAAGTTTAACGACACAAAGACCTCCTTGTGACCGGGTTTGTGGCTCATCCAGTTCAACATTTTCCTTTTTTTTACCTCCCATGTTGCTGCATCCCCCGGTGTCGCCTGTCACTAACCCTAGTTGATAGAAGTTTGGCCACATGCGTCACCCCCATTGGGGTTGTGCCTCCCCCCCTCCCGTTGTCCCCCGTGTGTCTTCGTCGACCTCAAGTCGACTTCACTTTTCACTGACATCGCATCGCATAGCGAGATATGCAGTTGCGGAGGTTGTTTGCTTTTATGTGTGCCTTAACCCAACATTATGTTCGTCCCGCACTCGCCTGTCATCGTGACGATGTGCAACCGGTCGCTTCCCGATGCGCTCCGGTGGGTGTTTTTTTTTGGGTGATGGGTTTTTCTTTTGCTTATTTTTTTCCCCTTCTATTCCGAAGCAAAACTTACCAAGCGAGCGACATTGCAACAGGGTTAGTTATGGTTGGCAGCTAGTGGCTAGTGGTTGCTGTGTGACAGCCGTTGCCAACTTCGGCATCGCCGGCAGGTCAACACTAATTCCGTATCCAGGTTTTGGTTTCGTTTGCCAAAAAACATAAAAGTGCTGTTTGTGGTTTTGTTTCGCTTTGTGAGTGGGGTAAAGCGGTGGAAAGGCGCGCGCGGGGTGCACGATGGTATAATGAAATCTTTAACGCGTTGTTGGGCAAAATTGTTGTAGATATTGTGTGAAAATGGTTGGTCGCGGATTTCGGCAACGAGTAGAGCGAATTGGTATGTGAAGATAGGCATTTGTGAATTATCTAAGCAGAATGCAAACTTAATTACATAAAAAAGGGTAGTGGTTACAGATGGTTGAATAAATGTAATAGAAAACAATACGTACAACAGTCAAAACAAGTCTTGATATGTGTTGTTTTTAAGTTGGTTGTGTGGTGGTTCGGACACGAAAATCAAGTACTTGTTTGAAACATGTTTCAATTTCTATAAGCAAATAGCTTTCAGTTCAATATTATCCTTTATTTTCTCTTATTTCTTTTTGTTTATGCTCATTATTCCTTGAAAACAATAACTGATCTTAAATGAGCGATACATTTACTGCATTTATAAATTAGCTCCTTAAAATATTCTTACGTAAAGAAAGCTTATACCAAGTAAACCAGAGATCCGTTTGAGAAATGCTTAAAAGTGAAATTTTGTTGGTTGAAAGCATCAAATTCTATCGATCTAGTCCGATCCGATTCTAGCTAACGTAAATCCAGAATTGGTAACAGTCTTTTTCAAATCTAAGGTCGCATGAAGGTTTATGCTTCAACCTTTGTATACAGTCCTTTGAATTTGTATACAGTCCTAAAAAATGATAAAATCATTTTTCAAACCCCAATTGTCGATTGCTTTCTAGAAAAATAAGAGTTTTATAGAGGAATGGAATTCATATTTTCAAAACGTATAAATGTACCACCAATTCAATGATCTATTGTGAAGAAGGAAAAACTTTTAAAAAATGTGGCTTCTTCTTCTTCGTCTTCCTTATCTTCTTCCTTGTTATCTGTATATTTATGCTCAAATTTTGCTATTAAATTTAAAAAGTGGTAAAAACAATCAACCATCTCGTTGCCCAGGAGATTAATTTAATCTCTTTATTGTTTTCCTAAACCTATGTTCAATACATACATTTTTGTTTACAGAAACAAATTTAATGCTGTATCCAGCATTCGCTAACTCCATCACGCCCCATTCACGCTCTACCTAATAATCGTTTTCGTCCGTAATTTTTTCTTCCCCATTTTCCGAATTTCCCAATCGCTAAACGCTTTGCAAGCAGTTTGCAAAGCCAGACGCAGAGTCAAACTTCTTCGAATCCCAGAAACAATACATCTCAGTCATATTTTTATCGCTCTGAACTAACACGATAATTTATGACACAGCCGGGGACATCAGCCACTGCGGTCCCGATGGTGCTGACAACGGAAAACAGACGTGCGTAACTCGATGGGCACAAAAAAAAAACAAAACAAAAACAAATCCCCAGAAAACAACATCTCCCAGCCTCTCAGCATCTCCCCGAGGTGGAAGTGTGAGGGTGGTGTGAGTTAACAAGACCAGAAACCAGACCCAAGACATCGCAAATCGTTTTCGATTGTGAACGATCCCTCCCGGGTGGTAGGGTAATCCCGCTTCACACAAAGTGCTTTTGTGGTGCCAATGTTGCTGTTGTTGTTGGGAAACAAAAACAAAAAAATAAATCTCCTGATGGAGGGGAGGAGGTGGTGTCCTGTCTGTAGCAACGCAACCCATTGGGAATTGGGGGCCTCTCCGGTTTTGTTGGAGAAGAATTTCCAAAGCATGCTTCGCTCTACGCATCAAGGGCGTTACTGAAACAAATCGAGCAACTGACACTGTTCGGTGCGCATGAGTCGACGCTCAGTCGTCCAACCGATTGATCACCGATTGCTCCGGTACCAAAAAGGGGGTATAAGGGGGACAAACAAATAGAGAATCAACCGTCGTGGCCGAGGACGAAGCATGCATGCAATCAACCATAAAAATGGAGGCCAACCGACACGCACACACACGCAACGCATCAACCAATTTTATTACATTGCTGCTAATTAGATTGGATGCTGCTGGCTTCTGATATTCTGGGAAACTTTCCCCAGGACACACTAGTGTGTGCGTGCGTGTGTGCCTGTTGGTGGTGTAAATGCTAAAAAGCCCTCAAACCGCAACCACCGTTTCCAACAATCCTGGGCCGCCGGTGCAGGGGAGGGGATTATCCGTTATTGGATTTGTGGGGTGGAACATATTATTGTGCTTTGCGCCCTTCTCTCTGGGCACGCCGCCGATCGTGAGCACCCGTGATGAAAACCAACAAATTTATTATCCTTTCCTGCGGTAGCGGTCGCTGATTGCACACGTTTGTGTGTGAGTGTGTGTGTGTGTGATCGGGGGTAGTGGACACGTTCTGCAACATTAATTATGCCAAAAAATCCAGCTGTCCAGCGGCATTTTGCGCAGAAGGGCACAGGACGGAAGGTCGGTCCGGCGTCCAACATTACTTCACTCGAGAGGAGCTACAGTAGAGAGGGAAAGAGAAAGAGGAAGGGACTGGCCACTGCTGTCTCCTGGCCCCTGCTAACCAGGTTAGTGCTGGTACTCACCAGCTCAAACAACAGACCCCAAGCGCTGGGGCTGGTTGGACAGTAATTACGTTATCTATGCTTTTGATTATGTTCCCTCTAATTAAGACCTTCATTAAAACTCAAGCTTCCTACACACCAAGGCCGGCCAAAGGGGGGGGGGGGGGTCCCCGCACCACTGGCCGGCCAGCCCCGAGTGGAGCAGTCCGCGGTTGTCCCCGGTTGTCGATTTTTATCGACCGAGTTACCGAGTACCGCTCGAGCGCCGCGGTCTGCGGTGTACGGAACCCAAGAGCAATTAAAAATGTATTTCGTTCCGTTCGCGGACCGTGGCCTGTCGTGTCCGGGCGGTCGGGAGAAGCATAAATCGAGTTATCGTTTAAAATCTTGCCCCCCTCCCAGCACCCAGCAGCCCACAATCAGGACCTCGTGGACCTTGGCAGTGGTGGTGGTGCCAAGTGGCGAATATTTATGCAAAGCCGGTAAGCTGGGAAGTGAACCGAAGAAATGGTTCCCAAGAAATTACCCCTCTCTCTCTGTCTCTCTCTGTCTCTCTCTCAATCGTCCCGGACCAACCTCTTCCTTATGCCAGCAGCAACCTTAATCTCGTATCCATTTCGGGGACTGTAAATCCACTTCACTCATGATCCTCATGGCCGGACCGCTAAGCGATACAACAACAAAGCGGGAAAGAGACAGACAGAGAGAACAACAACAGTAGAGAGAAAAAGAAACAACAGCGAAACAACAAAGACGAATGATGATGGGGCTGATACCTTTGGCGCGCGCGTTAAGAGAAATCTAAAATGCTTCTCATTGTGCTCATTTATCGGTTTGCTCGGGAGTCTCTCTGGGGAGTCTCTAGGCTCTCACTGCCTGGTAGCTAGCAGCTGCCCTGGTCTGGTCCTTTTGCGGTGGCCAGTCAACCGTGGGACAAATTATGGTCGGGCGCATTAGGCAAAAAGTTTGCATAATTTGACGATCCATCTTGGGGTAATTGGATTAACGGTGAATTATTCATTAAAGGCCTGGCCGCCATGCGCCGCGTCCATTCTCTCTCGCTCACTCACTCTATGTAGCTCACTCGGTCGGTCACGTTGTTCGGAGTGGCCACGCGGTTCCCGAGACCATAGACCACGCCTTGACCATCTGTGTTTGTGGCCCATCGCTGGAAGGAAAAAGGTCGAAGAATTGCTGAGACGTGCTGCTTGGTGTGCGCACTTGCGAGGAACATTTTAGGCAAATCATTTCTACTTTCTTTTCGCGAGACGCTACTCCAGTATTCGCAGAACCAGGAGTGAGTGTTGGGCAGTGGCCACTGTTGCACAAAGGAGGAAGGAGCTGATGGTAGATCCTGAATAGCTCACAGCCCTTAACACGATTCTGTTCTATGCGTGATCGCATATCGATCGAATTAATTTAAAAATAGAAAATAGAAAAAAAACCTAATCCGATAGCATCATTCCATGCCATCATTAAAAATGCTTGTGCAGTGTGTTGCAGGTCGCTTCCTTCGTATAGTATCGCCAGCACACAGCAGGTACGGACAGCTGATCGCTGACAGATATAAATTAGAAACGTCAAATAAATTACGCGGAACCCGGCGACCGGAAATGGTGAATTGCGTAGCGGGAATTGAATTGATAGGTCATGGTGTACGGTTCTGATACGTGCGATAAATTTCATAGATTAATGATCAAAACACACTCCCTCCCTCTTGTTTCCACCTTCCCCTACCATGAAACACTTCACTGTCGATCCATCAATCACTTTTGGAAATGGAAAATAAAATTTCCACCCCAATGAACTATACTTACCCCCCGCCGGGAGATTGTTTGCGTTACCTTGGTTGCGTTGGGCGTTTCGCTTCCGCCTTTTGGGATGATAGCATGAATTTTAAAACTATTCCTTTCCGAAGAAATGGCGCCATTTTAAAGGATATTGGATGAACACAGACAAGTAGCAGTTCAAAGGGAACACGGGAATGTTCCTTCAGCCTTCCTACCGTATCTCATATATACCAGGTGGAATACTGAGAAGTCGTTGTAGTCATGGTACGTGCCTGGAATACGGGAAGATCTGACTGCACGGGCAAATGGGCAAAAATCTCATAACCTCATCCTTATCCCATATGCATCCGATGGTTGCAATGGCTCTGCGATCGCAGCTGCACTATGCCGGCCAGCTACTATGTATGGGGGTGTTAGTATGCAAATTTATGCACATAAAAATTGGCCCGGCCAAGGGGAGGTTGAAGGCGGACAAATGAAAATGTAAAGCATTTTCACCGCATTCGATTTCGAACGTTCTTTCAACGAGCCCTTTTGCGCCGCATTTATGGTGGTGCTGCGGTTTCTTTTTTATGCTGTTATCACGCTCACCATCTGCATACTACGGCGGGGGAAGACTCCATTATTTTCGGAATAATACCTTCGCTGAAAAGGATCCACCGAGGAACAGACGCTTGCCGAAGGTACCGGGAATCGCATATGTGATCATCGGGATGAATCGAGAAACTCGTAAACCTTCAAATCGATTAGCCCATGATTGTGGGGATCGTAGCACATAACGGACGTATGGAAATAGATTTCATTTTTATTTCAACAGGTATTTGGTATCAATTTACTTAGATACGACATATAGACATTGATTTCTTTAAATCGCGTTTTTGGTCACATTTAAAATGGATACTACTTAAAACTTAGAAAGGGTATAAATAGCCTTACCCTTTCTTGTCAAAAAACAGACGAAAAATTGACAGAATTATAGCATAAAAGTGATACAAAAAGGTTCGAGTGTACCACAACAAACCCGCAAGGGGCCCAAGTGCTACCAAAAGTAATCTCAGTAATGGCTAGTGTTCGTGCGCTGCGCATAGTAAATGGCTGGGAAGTAGCAGCATAAGAGAAATAGAAAAGTTTCCTTTTTCATTTGCATAATGGAAGTCCCATAATTTTCCGGGAACGTAGACCATCTGTCTGTGCATCTGTGTGTTAACGGTCAACGGAATGTGAAGCGAGGCCAACGGACAAGGCTGAGACTGACCAATGGTTTTGCCGCAATTTACATGACTGATGCTCACGAGGCAAGCATAATTGAACCAATGAGAAACTTGCCTTTTGTATGGCACTAACAATTGCCAAGAATTGAACAGCAAACCGTTTAACTGGAAAATAGTCCCGACTACCCGGTGCCGGTGTACCACAAGTCCCCGATATGGTTGATACCTGCTCCATCTAAGTAATAACACAACATGGCAGCCAAGGAAACGACTGGACAAGCAAGCGATACTGCTGCTATTCTGCACATATCGAAGCAGAACGTCAAACACCGTAATGTAAGTCTTCTCGTTCGTAAACAGCAAATTACATCATTGGGCCAAACAATGCCAATGTGTGTTGGTGTGTGCTGTTACAACGGCTCCTTGTAAGTTGTATCTTGTAAACTACCAACGGAACTGTCGTGGCCTCTGGAAGACCAGCACCTGAAGCAACTGACTGTAAACTGTGTTCGTCTCTTCCCGGAAACAGGTACACGGTAGGGGCACATATGGTAAATAATCGCATCTCGCAACGTCGTAACCGCATAAACCACATGACGAAATTCTATCACAATCCACTTGTGGAAAACCTTGGGATCTTGGAATAATTACAAAGTTCTCGAACAAAGGCCGACGATGATGTTTGTCCGTGACCCCGCTGCTGGAGTAATAGAATTGTGCATCCAAGTGAACCGAACGAGGCCGAAAGGAAGGACATTTATAACGAGCTTGTATAGGTATGGTAGAGGGGCTTATGGTAAAACATGTCACCAGAAATAGTTATAGCATGAGAAAGGATCTCAGGATAAGACCATTTGGTGCCCCATCAAAGTACGTCATATGGAACCTACTACGAAGGCCTGCTACTATGGTGATGGTGCTTTAGTTATAAAGACATTCAATCACAAAAGCTCATTTCATTATGACGAGCAAATTACATTCCCCTTTTTCCATTCTGACGTCAGAGTACAAAAGCACCATAGCTTAAACTATCCTCGAGCAGAGCAGCAGCCTTTCAGCAATTTAGTCATGCATAAGAAGTAAAACAAACAGCCGAATCATCCTTTCTCCGAATAGATTAAGTACCTGTCCATTCCGCAATCGATTAAGAACTGGCCAAACGCACATCGCACAGGATCGCCTAGGAGGGGGGTTTTCGGTGGCTTTGTAGTGCGAAAGGCGACTGGTGGCTGGTAAAAGGATAAGACTCCCCACCCCTCGGGGGTCCCTCCATCCCTCGATTTTCGCTTTATCGTGACTACGGCAAGGCAACGCTGACGAGGGTTGACAAGTCGGTGGCATCCGTGAGGCGTTGACGAAGAAAAGCCGGCTGGCAGCCTCCTGCCAAAAAGCGCCTCTACCAACGAGTCCTAAACACACATACATAGCCGTACACAAACACATAGACAGCGGAATACACGGGCGCACGTCTGGCCGCTTTCCTTCTAATCACATCACGGGGCACGTCGAGCAGTGGCGGGTCCATTTCCCCGAAACACAACGAGGAACAAATTGTTGTTCCCGTTCTTTGTCTGCACTCTTTCTTTCTCTCTCTCTCTCTCTCTTTCTCTCTCTCTTTCTCTCTCTCTCTCGATTCGGTGAAGTTGGACTTCTGGAAAGGCGGCAGTGGGATGCTATCTAGGAGAAAGTTTGTTTAGACAGTTTTTTTTCGAGAACTCCACAAGAGCCTTTCGCTCATATCTTGCAGCTATCCGGATGCTGGTTTAGGACTGCCTTTTTGGACTCTCTCTTGCTCTCTCTCTCTCTATCTCTTTGGTTTCTGTTCGAGAAGAAAGTTTTTGATCAGTCCCTTCCCAGAGGGCCCTCGAAGGCGGGATCCGCAGGAATCATGATTGTGCTTGACTTCGAAGCCTTCCAAAAGTGTCACTGGCTGGCACTGCGGCCAGCGGGAAAGGCAATGCCAACACACTTTGACCAAACTTAACGATTCTTTGTTTTATCGTTCGCTCTCTTCGCTGTTCCCCAAAGGCTTTGTCATTTGAGAAGTGTGAGGCAAAATGGCTTTCATGTTGGCAATCTTATTCTCCAATCTAATGCCTGCGCTCCCAATCCCCGGCTTCGAGGCCCCCGTTTCGAGGCCCGAGGTACTGATTGTTCTACTGTGCTGCTGGTGAGCTGACCCGCATCTTTCGCTTTACAAGCAGCTGCCTGGCCTGGGGCGTTGCATTCGTCATCAGTAGCCAAACCAGCAAACATAACGCATAACGAGCCCCCTGGGCATCAACTTCATGCGGTGGAGCAGATGCTGTTGCTTCGTTTGGCGTAATTGAATTTAAATGTTTCCAACCTTCTCCCGACTTCTCGAGCCATTAAAAGGGTTCAACCAGGGGGTGTGTGTTGAAGTTGTGGAGTGGTATGAACTGGACGTAAAGGCATTAGGCGACGTTATTAAGACGTTTATAGAGCCAAAGGTGTTACGCTCTCGCCTCAGAAGTCTCGGCTCTTACGTGACATCAATCAGTACAAGGATTCGCAGGATGTGGCGTGTTCCAAGGGGGGGCCCATAATTAAAATTTTCCGCAACACTTTGTCCGTCCTGCTTGAAGTAGCCTAAGGTAGAGCGGAAGCGACTTGTGTGAGTTGAGAAAAACGGAAAAGCCCTTAGAATTGCTTCCATAAGTTATGAAGCTTGTTGTGAGAAACGCGTCAATGGAAAGCCCTCTAGCAGCAGCAGCAGCGCACTCGGAAAAGAAAATAATTATTTTAAAGAATTAAAAAGTAGACCGCTTCTACCAACCTTCTACCCCCCGGGGGGCCACCTTCTAGCCGGAGTGCGAAGGCACAAGGTTGAAACATCAAATAAACAAAAGTGCTTCTCCGGGCGCTGCTGCTGCAACTGGAAACAAAGCAAGTTGTGGCCGAGCAGGTGGTGGTGTTGGCGGCCAGCAATAACAACAATAACAACAACAACAACGGCAAAGCATGTACACCTTCGGGGCAGTTAACCACTTCAAAGCGGGCCGGAGTAACGGTGTCGGTAACCGTGACGTTGATCGCTGGCAATAAAGGCAAGTGCCTCGTTTTCGGAGGCGATTTCGGTGTTTGGGAACGGAGCGCTGGCGCTTTTCTGCTGGCCAACGGCTGCTCGTTTTCCGCGCAGATTTCACTTAAACATTTGCTAAACAACACACACACACACACACACACCAGGAAGCTGGCAGGTACTAGAAGGGAGCTGTCGATTAGGGTGAGAAAAGGAAATCACAAACCATTCCACCATCTTAGCGGGGCTATTCCGGGTGGGCAATAGGGTGGGCCGCAAAACGAGTGAGAAAGGGCTGATCATCAAGCGGTAACGGAGAGGAGCCCCCGAAGAACTAACATAACCCCTAATGGGCTCCGTTTTGCTGCAGCGTTGCACCGTACAAACAATGTTCGTAGCGCAGGTTCTTGGGCCCCGGGCACTGAGTTCCTTCCTTTCTTTCTCTGGGCTGTGTGTGTGTGTGCCGCGTGACCACAATCGTAATCACAGTTAATAAAGCAAAGTGGGCTTTAAGTGCGGCACTGTCGAACCATGCGGGGTAGGGGACTTATTATGCGCGATCACGGCCAATGCTGTCCAAAAGCCTTTGTTGGCGTTTACAAACTCACGCCAAGTTGCATGTGACGGAGTCTATTTATGCAAACCTTTCATATATACTTTCTGTGCAATTGCAGTACCTGGTGGAATTCATAAAAGGCATAACACGCACTCTCATTCTTTTTTTCTCTCTCTCTTTGCAAGACAGGGACTCTTACAATTCTTTAGACATAAGAAATAACGTAACAATATACCTTATCGCGACTACGATAGTAGATTTCGTTAACAACTATTAAAAAGGGGACGGAAAAAGATTGCAATCATGGCAAAGAATGGATAAGATGAACGAAATTGTCTTACATATTCAAATTGCTCTTAAGCTGTAGAGGCACGATAGCCATTTTCCGGGCTAAGAAATTTTAATTGGCCGTTTTCGTAGAATGAAATGCCATCGAATTGGAAGTATCAACACGACAATCATCCGACACATACTTGCAAAATTACAAAAAAAATGATTCAAGATCACAAAATTGTAGTTCTATCGTTCTATCATGTGAGGTTGGATGGCCTTACATGATTTGAACCTCATCGAACATTTGTGGGAAATTGTAAATCGTCAGAACGAGAGTCAGAACGAATGTTTCTTTTCGAAATTCTACAGAATTGTTCGAATCTCTTTCCAAAGATTGGAGTGAAATTCCGAAGGAAACGATCAACCAATTAATTGAATCAATGCCCAAAAGATGTGTTTTGGCAGCTGCTTAGCTTTTGTCGGAGCAAAAATCATCACTTTTTTGAAACTATCGTGTTAATGTACTTTTCTAAGTTAAATTAATAACTGAAATCGTCCTAACATATCGTAAATAGGTTTCCCTTTTCAGTAGCTAATTCCGAAATTGTACAGTTTAGTTGGAAACTAAAATTTTGTTGCTTAACTTATGTCCGACACCGTATATAAGGACGGACATGTCGTATGTTTATTCCAATTTCTTTTAAACAGTTCTTAACGGAAAGATGCTATCGTTGTCCTTTATCTAGCTCAGTTGTAAATTTCCCAAAAACCTCTGTGTCAAAGCGACACAGCCCGCTCTTATGAGAGAGTTGCTAAAAATAGTTGCTGGCGTAATAGTACGTCTGAAATAAAATTTCGTGTATCACCAATTCAGCTCTCACTAGGCCTCACTTGGACCCGAATGTTTCCAATCTGTGAAAGTTGCCATCGTGGCAGTACTCCTTTACATTGTTGTAATTCGTTCGGCATAACATGCTCCTGGTACCTGGTACCGTGATTTACTATCATTCATCTCATTGCCACCCAACATCAGCAACGTGTGGTGTGGGTCGAGACCATGCATAAATGATGGTGCCTCCTCGGTACTCGGTGCTTGGCCGCACCTCGTTCAACATAATCACGGACTCGTGATCGTGCGGTTCGACGTGTTGGTAGGATTTGCTTCGGTGTGCTGTGTGTGTGTGTGTGTGTGTGTGTATGTACGTCATTGTCCTGTACAAGAAAGTAGAATGGAAGCGTAGAGGGGGGCTGGAAGTGGGCATTACCAGCGGTTTAAGGTTGTACTACGGTGCGCACACCGTCATGACACCGATTCGATTGCTCATTTCCCGTTGTTCGATTCGCATCACGTACAGCCTAATGAACGGAACCTTAATTCCGACCCGGTGAGGCCTCGATACGGCCGAGGTCAGAAATCGAAATCGTTTGTAGCGTTTTTTCTTCTTCTTAGTTGGCTGGCTGGCTGGCTGGCATCGAAGGCTGGTGTTGCCGATATTTCATGCGTATCTTCCATTGAAAGCTGTCCGAAAACATGGTGCAATGGAGGACGTTTGGTGGGCGGAATGGGTTTTTCGCATTTCCTTTCAATTTTGAGCCTCGCCGGTTCGACATCCTGCTGCTGCTGCTGCTTCTGCTGCTTCTCTGCATGTTCGACCGCCAAGGCGGGACCGGTGGTCGGGTTCGTGAGGCTCAAATCATGATGCAAACTCAACGAACCAATAAAAATTCATGTATTCTTGCTGGCGGATTCTTGGGTTGGAAGAGGCCAAGCGAGCACGGGTTTCTTGCACGGGGTTCGTGTTTCGAGCGAAGAACGTTGGCACCTGGTTTGAGTTGCGTTTTATTTTTTGCCCTCCTCGACGATTCCAAACGGCCAGCCGGTGGTGGTGGTGGTGGTGATGGAGCATTAGCTCGGCTCGTGACGTAAACTGTGCTGATGGGGCCGCCTGATGCCTAACGGGGCCGAGGCACGGAGGCAGGCACTCGTGGCCTTGAGCGATATTCCACCCAACGGGGTGGCACAATCCGCTTCAACGTCTTCTTTCCAACGTGAAATCCTCCAACGGAGGCATTCGACGCACAACAACAACAGCAACAGCAGCAGCAGCAGCATTGAAATGATTCAAAGTTTCAATTTCCATGAAAGTTTGACTTCGCTTTGGTTTCAGGCACTTCCGACACGCGCCTTCAATCGGTGGAACAAGTCTGAAGACTTGCGAGCGTTCGTCGCTGATAAATGAATCAAGGTTGAATCCGCTGGAAGCGAAGAAAAGGAGGAAAATCCTTGCAAGAAGACGCTTTGATAGTTCACCAAACGGACCAAGTTGCGATCGATAGAGGAATGCGGTAGAATACCAGCAGCGTATTCGCAACTTACAAATGAATTGGCAAATTTGTTGGGTACTTCGGAGGAGACCTAGGTGTTAAATATGACTGCAACTTGCTAGTTAAACCTTGGATCGTTCATCAAATGAGTGGAGGATATTCATATTGGTGAAGTTCATACCCTGGAACATTCTAATGAAGCACAAAATCTCGTTAAAATCGCATAAGAAGAATGAATACATGATAATTACAACTAATGACAAATATATTATTCAATAACATTAAATATGGCATCGGGTGGCCAAATCATGCATCCATCTGCGGCACGTCATCATAAAACATTTAGTCCATTATCATATACCATAAATAATGAGCTTTCGCGCTTGCGGCTGTATTATGTTTCTTGAACATCATTTAGGGAACAATTTCGCTAATCGATGATGCTTTCAGTGATTGTCGGATGTATTGAATGTGCTTTGGCGTTGAAATGATTAAGTGTCAAGAAGTATAATTTTAACTGATTAAAATAATTTATGCTCCCTGTTAAGCAGTGTGAAAAATATTAAACTTATAGAAACAAATGTTAAAAAAACAGGCTATGTTTTATAAACATTCAACGCTCTGCTAGTTTATTCGGTAGGAAAGAGATTATCGACTTAAAATAAACGATGGACCACTCCATGCGTGAGGATCGTTTGAATTTAAAAAAAGGAGATTAATTCCGCATATGCTGCCCTGCAACTTTTATGCAAAACAACGGCGATATTGTTTTCCTGCGATAAGATCAGACCATCGGCATTGACCTCGAGGGTGCGTAATGGTTACGTTTGCCATTCTCCCCACCAAGATATACCACTGGGGAGCACTGGCTGTTTGGTGCTATCTGCTAACGGCCTGGCACCAGCGATATCAGGAGGCATCTATCTGTGCATCTGGTCGAGGCAGAAGTGCTCTCGTTTACACTTCATTTGGCAGTTTATTTCAAAGATCCGGTGACAGTGACCCGTGTCGAGGCTTATCTGGAATAAACCATCCCGGTACCGCAATCGCAATTGCGCTTATGGTGAGCATGCTGTGGGAACGCTTTGTTTGTTCTGATCTTGCTGTATTTCTGCTGCTGACTGATGCTATCAGTATGCTTTCGAAGCAAGATAAATACAAGCAAGGATTACAAAATCGACCAACAAGACCAACTACGGGCGATGAGGGGAAAACAACAAAAAATAGTTTTTGCTGGTTTCCTGTCGCACTCCAAAAGGGAAGCGATTTTTGGATTGTTGGTTTCACGAAACTGATAAAAATACTTATAATGAAGTGGTGGTTTGAGTATAAGTTGTAAAATTTATTACTGCAGCTCATTCAACACAACACTACAACCAACAACAGCAAACTATGGAGAACGCAGCAAAATTCATTTAGGGACGTGATAAGATCAAACCATTCGATCGGTGCTGCTGCGCTATAAAGTTTACACTTTCCCCCTGGAGAACTGGCTGCGACCAGCAGGTACAGGTTTGTTTGCTGAATTGGAATACCCTGGATTTTCATATCACTTCCATCTGTGCACCTGCTCCGGGCGAAATGCTCTCAGTTACACTCCATTTGGCAATTTATTTCGAAAATCCTGTAACATGGAGGAGCAGTTCAGGCTTATCTGGCATAAACCATCCGGGTCTCTCTCGCTCGCTGTTATTCGCAAAATGCATTGATTGTATAACATGCGTAAACAGCTGCGTCGGACTATTGCTATGGTGGTACGCTTTTAATTGAGGAAGGATATAAAGCGTCCATTTTGTGGGGAAGGGACACCTACACAGACCTATTTCAGCAGATTAGCAAATGGCAACAAAAGAACACACTTTGCTGCACCAACGGAACACTTTGTTTGGAAAATTGTGCGTCATGAAATGTGTGATATTTGTTTTAAGTTTTGGTACATCTGATATAAACATTTGCTGCATGGTTTTAACTAACCTACTTTAGTTGTTAAAAAGTAACTAAGCTACTTTAGCTGTTACAAAGTTAAAAGTTTAAAGCAAACCCAAAAAAAAATCAGAGAATGTTTTTGCAAACATTAAATTAGTTTCGTTATTTTCTCTTATTACATTTTTTTAAACATCTATTGTGAAGGGTACCTGTGATGTGTTAAATTGTAGGTTTTCTTGTTGAATTTTGTCCTATACAGTATCACGCAACAGCATGTTTATTCAACTCTTATCTGTCTCAAAACATTCAAAGTATGGTCTTTATTTTTTGATAAAAAAACTGTATCGAGTAGAACCTTCAGCGACAACCTTTAAAATTTTGACGAAACATTGGAAGAACAGTGTGTTTTGTAAATGGCAAAATGGCGCGACATATAAGTTACGGTGCCACGTTAATGTGTATCGATACTATTAGCGATGGCCTTTCTACCCCTTCGACCCACTCCCCCCACTCCATAGATACCGACTGCGCCCACTTACGCCAAACTTATTTCCAGTAGCACGTGAAAACTCTAACTCGAATCTTTCTTTTTCTTCTTCTTTCTCTCCCACCCACAGTGATCACCGAAAGTTTCGCTCGGAAGTTTGCGAAACTTTTGCTAGATGAACAAGAACGTTGGGCTCGTTGGGTGATGGTGACATAATTTGGACGTATGTCGTCGCACACAGTCCCATCCCATAGCTCACGGAAATCGGAAGAAGTGTTCGAACGTGCCGGCTATCAACACATACGTGCAGATCGTTCGGCTATCACCGGTGGCGAGGCTGCGACTGTGGAATGAGTCCGGTGACGAAAAGCCAAGCTTCGTGTCGTGCGACCATCGTCGTCTAACCCTCGCTTCTTGGGGCAACACCTTCAAACGACACTACGGTACATTGCGTGCTAATCTTCGAGACATACCGAGGACGTGGTTCGAAGAGAACGTCGTGAAAGTGAAGTGAGATTACTCGTGCCTCATTGCGTACGGCTTCAATCGGTCACAGACCGTTGAATCTGGCGGGCCCTGAGGTGAGGCCAGCGTGAGGTGGTGGACGTGATTGTCAGCAATCGCCATAGCCTCCGTGGTGTGGGTTGATTCCGAGAAGCGAAAAGTAATCTAAGCATTCGGCAAATGGCATGACAACGATTGTAGAGATGAGTGCGCGCCAGTCTGCCAGTGAGCAGCAGCCATCAACGGTGAAAGTGACACGCATGACAGGTGAAAACCACATCCCAGTATTTCGCTCGCTGACGTAATAGTGACATCTAGTAGCTCAGAATGCAGCATGGAATCCTCAGTAAGGCAATGGTCGCCTTTGATCCTTCGCTTCAGTCTATCGATCGGCAAATAGTGTTCGCCAAATAGTAACCAGAATAGTGAGGCAAGGTAGTGCAGTGTGAATTGGGATCGGTAACGTTGTATTCTCTCCAAGGAATTCAACCTGCGTAGTGAGTGTGGTTGGTGTGTGGATAGTGGAACAGCGGGTGCGTATCGTTGGATTCGTGGTTAAGGTGATTGCTAGTGTACGTGTGTTGATGCCGTGTCGATTGTCGTAGAAGTGTCGAAAATAAAAGGCATAAGTGGTGTCCTGAATGGCGGTCGTACAGTACCTTCCTCTATCAGGATCCGATCTGAAAACATCGGAAGTGTGAAGCCTAAACAACCGACAGCAACGAATCGAGCAACGGTCGAGATCGTTGATAAACTTCTTGGATACTAAGGCAAGCGAAACAAAGAACAACAACAAACTTGCGCTTCCATCCGCTCTTCATGCGAACCACCGAGATACCGAGAGAACGATACGACAGCTCTAGCCGGATACCGGGAGTCAACGCTTAACAGGTGAGATCATCATAGTTGAATCATACGTACCGATTTACCCACACAACACGTACACCCGTCACCCTCTTGGACAGTATCGGTCACACACTTACACACACACACACACACACTCGCACACACACGCATTCATTTCATCTTCCATGATCCTTACGGAGTCACCATGTAGGTGATGGAACCAATTTCAGTAGTTGCCATGTCCTTTGGCAATCTCCCAATCGCAATGACCTTTCTTGGTTGAATGGCTTCGGGCTGCTTGCTCCTTAAAGTCCTTACTTGTGTCCTCAAGGGGATGGCTAATGGGGTTTTTCCTACTTGGTTTCGCCTTTTGCGAGTTTTGGTCCCGATAAAGGTAGGAAGCTGATGATGGCGCTGGAGATCTAGACGTTAGTCTTCGCCACCAAGGATACCTGTGTGTTGCGAAGGAGTCATGGGTTCTATCGTGTCTCCTTACCACCAATGGTCATTTGCATCCCTTGTTCCCTCATCACTCTTTCATCTCGCCATATCCACCAAATGCTCATACACACACTCACATACATGTACCGACTGTCCGAGAGGTGAAACGATAAGGGGATAATGATATGGTGCCATAAAAATTAAGCTATATTGACTTCAAAATCTCACAAACACAAATACACACACTAAAACGATACATCGAGGGACACGTACGACACTGGAGGATATGCCTATGCCGGTCTTCACCAAAAAGGTCCGTCAGTGCTTCACCCTCACTGGCCGAGGTGTGGTGATAAGGGCATGTGTTTTACACGTTATAACTTAGTCCCACGTGGCGTAAAGTGGGACAACACGTGACAGAGCATTTGGCGCGGTCGGTGGTCCACTCCCGCATCGCATCCACGGCAATCGACGCAGGGATGGGTGAAGTAGAGGTGGTTTCCGCGCGATCCCTGTTGGTCTGGTCGGTGGGATGTGCTAAAGAGATCAAATTCGTATCATTAATGGGCATCTCGTAGGTAGTAAAACCTGAAACATACACACACACACACACACACACACACACACACAGGGTGGTGGCCCAGATTGACGGCGTGGACCCGGGGCCATAAAAGCGTTTGTCAGGTTTGTTCCGCACTTAGCATGATCAGCGCAGAACCTGCTACGTGAAAGTGTACGCGTTTTCACCACCATGAAACACACACACACACGGGAAGGACGGTCGATTTGAAGTAACACTAATAAGCCTATTAACCTAGACCATAATGCTTACTAGCTGGCTGGGGTATTGTTACGATTGGTACTGCTGAAAGGGCAGCCCCAGCTGACGTCCAATATATATATAATTTCAATGCTTTCAATGCTCTATGCGGTGAGAACCGAGGTGACCAATTGTGGCAAGATGGACGATACCGATTCCTAATTGGATACCTGTTTGCTCGGTTGGCGATATCGCGTGTAATTCTGCTGTTCAGTAGAGCAGATAGCAACAATTGATTGGAATGATTGTAGTTAGTTTCTCGTTTGAATTTAGTCTCATTAGAACGAGATAAATAACTGAATTCATGATGGCTGAATAGAATTTGCTCACGTTGGTAGCAAAGAGAAATTACTTTTGTGTTGTAGTAAAGAGAAATTACTTTGTTTTGGAGTAAAGAGAAATTACTTAGTAGTGTTTAGAATAAACGAATTCAACAAAAAACAATTTGAATTAACTGGAATTCGATTCCCTCGTGTAACGGAAATTTCTTTATGTTGGGGAATTCATATAAAATCCCACCGCTGTCACCACGTTGTAAGGGAAATTCCTTTATGTTGGGGAATTTATAAAGAATTCCACCGCTGCCACCACGTTGTAACGGGATTGGCTCCCGAAATTAGAAACTTAGCGGGGCAGAACCGCTGTCACCAATAATGCTTTAAAAATAATGACGAAGTTGACACTGGAAATCTAGTTTCAAAACTGAGCCAACTAACTGAACTGGACTGACTGAGCTTCACAGAGAGACTCCCCGACTCAACTGACTGAGCTTCATAGAGAGACTCCTCGTTTATTCTTATTCTAACTATTTTTATACTATTTTCCACATTCGTCATCGCCTGTCCTTGTCGGTCCTCACTCGTGTCCTTTCCGTGGCTCCCGTTCGCCGTGGTCGATCCTACCTCTCGCCGATGTTGTTCCACCCAGGATCGTCGCTGTAGGTACGGCGTCGCTGATGGTGATGAACGTCCGTTGAGTTCGGGTAAAACCCTGCCGTTTAGGATACGCAGGATCGATGATGTTGTTCCATCCAGGATCTTCGCTGCAGGTACGGCGTCGCTGATGGTGATGAACGTCCGTTGAGTTCGGGTAAAACCCTGCCGTTTAGGATACGCAGGATCGATGATGTTGTTCCATCCAGGATCGTCGCTGCAGGTACGGCGTCGCTACTTGTCCTGAACGTCCGTTGAGTTCGGGTAAAATCCCGACGTTTATGATGCACCCGATCGTCGAATATTGTCTCGTGCGTAGATGGCTCTCGGTAACAGCTGGTGGGGCTTCCCGTTGATATCGTTTTTAGGGCCGTTACACTCGTATGAGGAGTACTTGAGGTTACTAACATAACTATAATATTGAGGTTACAATAACAGTTGAGCATTCGTTATTTGAGGACTCCGAGAATCTACATCTTATAACTTCTTATACTGTATTTATACTATTCTGCTATCTTAACGTTCTACGCTTTCTATTGAGGCTTAGGAAGTCCGCTGCATTAATCAAGTACATACTGACGATGATGCTGATTAAAGTGCGACTTGAACGTGTAGCTCTCTGTGTGCGGGGCCAATTGATCGATATCGATTGCGTTAAGCCCGATTTATGGCCTGGCCGTAGATCCGCTCCGCCAGAACGCCATCGTCA
Source organism: Anopheles darlingi (assembly GCF_943734745.1). Lineage (NCBI taxonomy): Eukaryota > Metazoa > Arthropoda > Insecta > Diptera > Culicidae > Anopheles > Anopheles darlingi. The sequence goes on from NC_064874.1 coordinate 63,396,141, forward strand.
TAAATCAGTTATTTATTGGCTTGTTCTTATAGTGCGGTTGCGGCCACTTCCGCTTATGAGTACTATCGTCTTACTTATGATACGTCCATCCTGTGACAATACTCCGACTGGGAATGTGAATCTTACATGTGAAGACCAACTGGTGCGCTGATGGAGTAAATCTTCGGGGATTGGATGGAGTGTGTGTGCGTGTGTGTGTGTGTGTGCTTCGGTGCATGCGTTTGTTGATTAAAGCAGCGATTAGAGTAATGGCATCGAATGGAAGCGTAACCTGATCTCGACTGCTACTGTTGTTATGGTGGCCATTGTGTTCCATCACAAATCAATCGCAGTCCGTTCCGCACGTCTCACCTCGCTGACCGGCGGATGAGGATGTCTGCCAGGTATCCTGTACCAGCGTGAGCATTCGGTGGCGGGTGCGATTTGTTTCAGTTGGCACAGACATCTCGACTGGCCATTCGTTTCCCTTTCGCCGTTCCCTGTCCCTCCGTTCTGTGCTATGTTTCTCTCGCTGGATTGAGCAGCAAACGGCTTCATCACAACATTCCCTTCGATAAATCACCCGGACTTCTTGAGCTCAGCTTGCCACCTTTGGACATCCCCGCCGTACTAGGGGTATTCTGAGTTCCGCTTCTCTGCAAAGGCTGTAGCTGTGTTACTGTTTTCCCAGTGTCAGTCTTATACCTTTCGTCTAGTGATACATCGACCAACTTATGCTGCCGACATACTCCAACGCAAATGGCGCAACCTAACCAATACCGTACGTTGCTGCAACATAGCGCTCGAGTGCATTGGGATTCCTGGTGTATATCCGGGCATACACAAGTATACTGCCGGTTGTCTACTGCAGCACTACACACACACACACGTTTGATAGACGATAACGAAGAAGAAGGAGACGATGCAGCAGTACGCTGACCAGGCTCACCAGACTCTCGCACACGCCAACTCACCAAACCCTCCTGGGACTTGGGCTTGGCGTACTACTCCGTTCGCTCTGCACGGCTGACCATGTTGATTCAGTGGAATCAAAGTATATTGGACTGGAGTGGAAGTAGACTTCGAGGCTGCATCGAACTGGACACGGACAACCGGGATATACAATCACACGGACACACGGACACGGGCATACACCGACAGACCGGTTGCAAACACCATCAAGCATCAAGCTGAAGTGATGGTCCGACGTGGTGAGTGTTCCGCTTGACTTGATTAGTATCGATTTTTGATGTCTCCGGCCACTCACTACTCACCGGACAGTGACGGAACATTCGTTCTCTTCGGTTCCACCCAACGGAACCGCCACCGTCGTCGTCGTCGACGTCGGTTCGGACAATCGAACGAGTTTAATTAAATTGCTGACCCGCTTTGCGTTCGAGCATCGCTACCGGGAACCGAAGAACATGGAAACCACATACCACACACACCATACAGAGAAGGAGTTTAGAGCTGGCTCCTGGTCCGGGCCCTCGACTGGACCCCAGGGGACAGTAATCGATTTAATTTATTCACGCCACAATAGGTGATGATTGTCCGATGACAATGCGACAATGCGAGGAGGTTTATGGGCTGGGGCCTAGTAGGCTGGGAGAAGCTGATTTTCGATGCATATTTCACGCGCCGTGGATCAAGGACAATGACAGCACCTTCAGACAGGAGGGAGTATTATAGTCGTTCAACAGGAAACCAGCTGGTATTGTGGGCCCCGTGGGGATCACAAGATGGTGGTGCCAGCACCCTGTAATGGACACCTTTGATTGAGAATGTGTTAATTAGCCCAAGGTCTGGTGTCTCGATCCCCGGATTGCAACCCAGAACCTGTTGTCTCCCACGAGAACCATACCAGCGCTCCTCAGTGACTTTAAAGGTATGTTATTTGCCAAAAAAGGTGGGGCGACCCCACCTTTGGCCACAAAGTCAACAGAAGTAACTGCCCCGCCCGCCCGGGGGGGCAAACACGAGAGGCCGATTTGAGGTCAAAAATGTCTTCAGACCACCCCGAAGGTACGGACGCGAGACCCGATGTCCACCATGGAAGGTGGCAGGATAAACACCGATACACATGGTGGCAAAACGGCGATGGTGCCGGCGTCCTGCGTCCGGTCGGTCCAGTGGTGGACCGAAGGGACGTAAAATTAAGTCATAAAAAGGCAATATTTGGACGGAACCATAAAACCCCGAAATGGTTTGCAAGCCAAACACAAGCAATTGACTTGGTCGCCGTCGTCGCTCGCAACTCGCCGTCTTCCTGGTCATGGTCCTGGGTCTTTGTTGGGGCAGGCGAGGATACGGGTGAGGACACGGGCACGTATCGTTACCGGCTCAGCATGGCCGACATTTCGTCGTGAAACTCCCAGACTTCCAGAGAGTCCTAGCGCTAGCGCCTAGTAGCTTTACTGCGTTGTTGTTTTGGTCTCGCTATTTTCGCGTAGCTTTCACTTCCTTCAAAATAGGTCAAATGGCCCAACTGGTGTGCTGGTGTTGGTTAGTGTGTGTGTGGTTTTTTACGAGAATGTTTTCTCCGATGACCAGTCCATTCCGTGGATGGGGGGAGGGTCCTCTTATGAAACCGTCCTGGCAGACGGAAGACGGTCCTGTCACGGCGTCTATCGATGCGATGTGTTGGCGATAGTGCAGCCACTCCAATTTTCCACACTCTCTGTCTCTCTCTTCGGCGCTCTATAGGTAGGTTGTGGTGAATGTGGGAGCTTTACCTTGACGTACACACACCCATACGATGGTAGGTTGGTTGGCTCTAGAGTGTGATCGAACGCTAGACGAAGACTGGACTGGTGACCACTCTGCCCGTACCGATCGATTGATAAGGTGGTGTCGACTGGTTGGCCGTAGTCGGTGGCGATGGTGCCCCGGTTCTCCGTTCACCGTTGACAGGGAAAACAAATTATTATGCCCCAAAAGCGGCCGTGCTGATAGTTGGCACTCCACTCTCTCTCTTTGGACGCGGCGAACAGGAAAGTTCGGATATAAATTGGTGCTAAATAGCTTTCAGACAGCTGTTTACATCACCCTCCAGGTTGTTCCAGGACAGCACGCAGACGCGCAGACTTCGCTTTTCTATTCGCACTAAGTTCCGAGTTCTAGTAAAAGTTTTTTGGAGAAACGCGAAAAAAACGGAAAATAATGGAGAAACAACTTTGGTGGTGGTTTGCTTGGGATTTTAAGAGGACCCGGACCAGAGGTGGGAGTAACAAGCGGGATCCGCCACCGCATTTATAACTTACCACATAAAAGTTGTGTAATGCTAGCTCGGTGTCACCTGTTTCGAAGCTTTATGCTGCCTCAGCCTTTAGCGAGCAGCGAGTGCTGCTGCGCTTGCACTCTGCTGCTGCCCTGCAGATGCATTTTATAGTTCTTTGTTCGGGCACAATTTATGGTTTGCTCGCCGGTGGACTCGCCGCTGTGTTACGTGACTGACGTGGCGCAGGCAGCCGCCGTTGCAGTTTTGCACCACTCGTGATGTGCATTCCTTTTTCTATCTCTTTTCGTATTCGTATCCTGGAAATGGTTTGGAGCGCGAGCTGGAAAAAAAAGTACAAATTGCAATTTGTAGTCTGCATTGCCACTGTTACGGTCACGGTGGTAATGTGTGGCTTGTGATGGCGGTATCCTTTGTAACATCGGATGTTCGCCTGGGTGTAATGAAACGGGTTTCCAACGGACAATAAATTGGGAATTGTATTTGGAGTTCTGAGATGGATTGTTGGGAGCACGGGTACCGGGTATGGATTGCCGGAGGATTTATGTATTGGTGCTGTTCTGCAAGTGATTTTGCGGTTTGAAAATAGATACAGCACGCTATATATATGCTTCGTCTGTGTGCTACTACATCGATAAGGAAACGCCAAAAATAGGAAGAAACCCTTTCTGTGCATGAGGTTTGAACATAAATTTAATCAGAAGTGTTTTGAAACGTTTAAAATCACTTGTGTCAAGTAAGAGTTTTCTATGCTTTTGTTAAAGATAGAGTTGGTATCAATTCCCTATCATGATTGAATGATCCAGACTTCTTAAGTTCTGTTTAGTTCATTTCAAATAAGAATATAATAGAATAACAATACCAACACGTAACTGCATTTAGATTCTATTACAGACTAAAATTGTCAAACCAATTTGTTCAGATCGGGAGGATCTCGAATTTTTGCTAAATTCCGTTAGATTTCTGTGCTATTTTATTGTCAGTGAACATTTATTTTTCTCGATTCTGGTAAACAATATTCCTTTGCAGAGATTTAATCTTATTTGTGGAAACATGTTTATAAAAGGAATAACACAGATTTTAAATCTTCACAACATAGTCACTTTTGATTATTTTACACACGCTAACAACAAGAACGGTTATAACATCGGTTGAATTGTAGTAATCATGTGATTACTCATTACAAACGCAAAAGCTTGTGGAATAACATTTTGCTACACTTACTCCAATTAGTACAAACTATTTTATACACAATTCCTCCGTGAAATACTGCTTGCTATTATTAGTGCATACTTTTTAATACGAAAGGAACAGCCATTGCCGCAATCCTAACTGTTTCCTAGTTTTCAAATATTGCGTCATTAGCGCGTCATTAAGCGTAAAAGAAAGCGTAAATAAAAGCGTTATTAAGCGTTGACAATAATATCGCTGCTTGTAAAATGATATTTATTTAAAAAAATCTCTGAAATTCCTCGGAAAATTCATAGTAAAAACATTCGCATAAATGAGTGTCATACTATAACGCATATGAATCACACAATGAACGCAATAAAGCTACACAAATATAATCCTAATTTCACACCACTGCCTATTGACGGGAACAATTAATAGAGGCAATCAGTAGCGTCCCAATTCCAGCTGTCTCCAAATTGACATTCTCTTCAGGAATCCCCGGCAGCAGCAGCAGCAGCATAACTCGTCCGAACTGCAATAATGAATCCACTGCGGTGACACGTTCGGCACTCACAGACACCGCTGCGCCCCCCCCCCCCACTCTTCCAATCCACTCTAATCGACCTGTAAATTCCACATGAAAGTTTCATTTTCTCCCGCAATTTGTGGCAGCGGACGCGGAAGACGGGCGACGCCACACAATATCACTCTAATGAAATTCCGGCAAACATCCGCTCCCCAAAAGTCCCATTCCGGGCCGTCCACGGGCACGGGCGCTGCATCGACGACCGCGTGCGCCGTGTTGACGTTTGATGTGGTTCTGGCCCCGGGGGGGAGAGGGCTGGCGCACATTTATTTATTGACTTCTCAATCAATGTCACAACGCTTGCTTGGATGGATGTGGTTAGAAGCCGAGCCTGGCCATCGGATACCCAGCCGTTGCGCTGATGATGATGATGATGATGCGTTGACGATCGACGATGCCGACGGCACCTTCCGGAGGGATACAGTTATGAAACCTGAGCACGACGCCGCTGTGGCCGTGGCGTCGACCACGCCGCTGTGGCCGTGGCGTCGACCACGCCGCTCACCACGTTTCGCTCGCCACGTGAGATGGAATCCTTTGTCCGAGAAGTTAATTAATTTTTTGCTGGCCTCCCTCCTCCTCCCCCCCGCGCAGGGCGGGAGTAGTATCTATGCGACGTGCCAACGATCGCGGGGTAAAAGCTGGAAAATTTAATTTTACCAGCTGATTGATGTTGTTCTGTTTTTCTATTTCCCTATTCCACTCCGCGATGGCCTCGAGGCGTCGACAATCCCGTCCGTACTGGCCGGGGCAATGGACCAACACCAGCTCGGCGCCAGCATGGCAGCAGTGGCTAGGACGCATTGGGATGCATCCGCATATTCAATTAGCAGCTGTTTGGAAGTACGACTTCATGTCAAGTGCTCGTGCACGTACCACATGTCGATTACCGGACCACCGGAGGTGGTGTCGAGGGTGGCATGGGTGGGCAAACGTGTACCACCCACAGGCTGTCAACGGTTGGAACGTTCTCGCTGGTGGTGATGACCGAATGCAATACGCGAATGTATCTAGACATGGTTTAGGTGGTGGCTGGAGCCAAATTGAATTCCCACTTCCCAGAAAAAAACTCCATTCACCAGCCAGCAATCAGGACTCAGGGACTGGTCTATTTGGGAGGTTTGTTGGTAGGATGGTGTAGGTGGTGGGAGAGATGACATCATGCGTCATCGAGCAACGAGACGCCCCACACATCGAACAGGTGATCGAACATCGGTTCAATGATGTTGATGATGGAAAATGAAATCAAACCCAACGTCGGCGAGCCGGGCGGGCAATCGAATGGTCCCGAAATCGAATGTCCGCCGCTGGATTATGCTCCACATCCGGGTACCGCTGGCCGGATCGTCGTCGTGCGGAAGTCAAGATGAATGGGTTGGCTGGTTGGTACCTTCATTAATCCAATCTCCGCTCCAACAACAACAACAGCAACGGTACTTGCGACGCGTTCGTTCGCTGCTAGCAGGTATCGTTGCGAGGCGAAAGCTGACTCCCTTTGTTATCTGATTTGATTACGTTTTCGCCCTCCGGTGCTTCGGATGGCTCCACTGGTTCACCAAAACGCAACGTCGGTGCACACACACACACACACGCCCGGGGGTGCACACAAATCATGCACCACCAATGGCCGGAACCGGGGGGAAGGGAGATCGGATCGTCTCTCGGAACGTTGCAACGATGTCGTCGCGCGGAACTGTATTCGATTATTCACTTGAGCACGTTAGGTTTCTTTTGAGTGCTTCCGGAGATTCTACCGACTCGTCACCCGCAGTGCCAGCGAGAGAGAGATGGTGGTGATAGGCGGGACGTATGTGACTTCCGGGTAATTGGGATAGCATTCGCTTTCCGGGTTTATGCTTACGGAAAACGCAAACTGACGTTGCTGACAATAGGTGAGGCATAGTTGAGTAGGTTGCGTCAGAATGATATGATTTCGTTAAAAGTGTAAAAGTGTTGATAGCAGGAAGTCGTTGTTTACTGTATGTAATGACAGTGAGAAAAAGAAAAGTATCAGTTTTGATAATAAAAAGTGATCTGAAAATTTTGAACCAGTCAAAAATGTCTTTGTAATACATATGTTGCTGTACATTAATGACAGATAGTGACCATATGCACTCAAAGTAAAAAAAAATTACGAAAAATAATAAATCACGAAAACTTCACAAAAACAATCCCAACAAAAATTTGTTTAATGATGGAAAACTATGATGGAAACGCCCAGGATGGAGGCGCCATATGCTTCCACTACTTATTCTTGAGATGTTGAGGAGAAAAAATAATAACTTTTGATAATTTAATTATTATACAATAATATCATTTAATACATTCACATCTAAATCATGGATTCGGGAACGGAAACATAGTTTTTTTAACCGGAAAAGATACCATATTTTTTTGTTAATCGTTATGTTGATAATAATTTTGTTAATGCAAATAATATTACATACTATTTTATTGACAAAACAAGTTCATCGCATTGTTCTGACGTTACAGCAACTTACGCTAGAAATGGACTTTAGTTATTTACTTCACTATCATTAAGATGCTAATTAACACTTTAGTAGCTTTGCGGTAATTTGGAAAATACTTTAAAAAAATTAAAGACAACGTTGATTATAACTAACCAAATAATCCGATCTGAGATTCAACACAACTAATTGAGTAATTAATGTGAATGTGGATAGACAATGAAGATTGGGAGACACAATTAACTAAATATATGAATGCTGTAAACATTAACTATAATGGCCTATAACCATTGCCTTGTGAGGTTTCAATCGTATTCAAAGTTCTATTCAAACGATGCCCTTCCTTAATAATGAATGCAGGTACAGATAAACACAAGCAGCTGGCATAAATATAAAGGTGTTACGTTGCTGCATACTGGTATACACTCTCTCGTGCTTGCCCTCACTCTTTGCTGCAGCTGTTTGGCAGGCACACCGTGCTCTTAATATGTCGTGGGCAAATACCTGCCCAATCTGCACCGTTCCATGATTGAGCTGCTCCTTGATGGCACCTTTCCAAACTGTCATTGAACAGCCCAACAGAGCGGTTGGGTTCGAAAATATGCTTGCAGCTCGACTGTACCGGAAAAAGGGCCGTGGCAGTGGCAGTGGCAGTGGAAAGTGAAAAGTAAAACACTTTACGCATCAGGAAATTTTCAATCTTCATCCCCAGTGCTAGCTGCTCCCCCATCGTTACCTCATTTACGGTATCCCAAGGCATGAGATTATGCAGTCAGCCGAGCCGAGCCGAGCCGAGAGAGTTGTGCCAAGTCTCGCCGTATCTGGTGGTGACGAAACGACCGGAAGGCATAGTCACCTTCGCACCTAGCCATACCCACACACACACACTCTCGCTGGCACGTATGCCGGAAACATCACAAACGGAACAAGGCGAGTGGCGGTATTCTGACAGCGGAGGCCCATAACTTGCCGACAGCAACACAGCAGCAGCAGCAGCAGCAGCAAAGTCTGGTTCAGTCGAGCATTAAGCACGAAGTTGAACATGGGCCTCGGTGTTTATGGGAACAACGCCGATCGGTGTTGTTCTCCCATCGAGCACCTGCTCTCTTCCCCCTGCGCTTTTACTCGAGCCACGCACTTCCGTCTGTTCCGTTGGCAGAAACATCAAGCGACCTGATGCAGAGGGGAGGGCATGGTACATCGTAATAGGAGAGGTGTTTCGGAGAGGGGAAACCAACGTCACTACAACAGTCAGTCGATCGCTTGTACCGAGAGGCAGATTGTTGGGGGCAGGATGTAAGAAGATTACACATCAACGGAAGGCGGAAGGGTGCGCGGAGGTGTGCGGTTTGGCAATCTGCGTACCGTGCGTGCTACAACCCATCACAGATTAGTGGATCGTGTGCTTGTGGTTCCCGATATCCAAATACCACACCAAAAGCCCTCCCAAAAGCTCGTCATCCCCTTTTTTTGGGGTCTGTTCATGGGAGGTGTTCGAATGTATTCACCAGCTATATTATTGCACACCAACACAACAACTACATCATCATCATCATCGCCAGTTGCAGGAGCAGAAGTAGGAGCATGGTGATGATGATGATGATGAGCAACATCAGCTCCGTCATGGACGTCATCGAGGGTGGGAGGTCACCTCCCATCTGGTACGGTGCACGTGTGCGTCGTCTTGATGGATGATGTGGTCGATGGAAATGTCACCAATTAAGGGCGAAAGATCAATGATGGCCGAAGGATGGAAGGTGGAGAAGCACGGCCTTCCATCGTAGCTTGTCGTTAGTAGTAGTCCAGTGGTGGTGGTGGTGGCTTTGCTGAGATGAGCTGAGTTCATGCTCCAGTCAAGCATATCATGCATCAGAATGTTCTGTTGTTATTGTTAGGCCGACATCAATCTGGATCGAGATCTCCTTATTGTTCCAGCTTACTGTTAGTGTCCCGCCAGTGGTCCTTTTCATCATAAAGAGAAAATCAACAACGTTGTTTACCAGCAAATGAATAGTTTATTAATTTATTCCTGGTAATATGGTGTACGAACAGGCTTGGGCTTGTCCATGGATTGCATTATTAATCATTAAAATATAATCGTAATTTGCAACATCGTCAAACATGGGAAACCTTGTTCATTGGGATCCAGGACATTTGCAATAGGGTTGCTAAACTTTTATTGGGATTGATGAAAGCAACGCGATCATTTGTCAAATGGTGTTGGATACTGGGAAAAATCCGAAGGTAAATAATCTTATCGAGCTGAAAGAGAAACTGCAGATCGGATGGCTAGTGGAGTTGGTTCGGATAGTTTCCACTTGTAAGCAACCAACAGTTGAACAAAATATGCATTTTTTGAACATTTGATTTTATTGTGAGTCTTTAGTCATATGATTTCCCATAGGCATTATTGCTTGATTGTTCACCAATCGCCACAATTGGAGCGAGCAGAATTTAACAATTCACGGATCATCATACTGGTGAAGCTAATTTCTCGGCAGTCGCTTTTCAAATCCCATCACCAATTTGATTTCATATCCATAGCATTATTGTCAGTTTCATTTTCGTGAGTAAAGATTTCTATGTAACTCTACGACGATTGCAGGACGAATTAGAGCAGGGTTCCAACGATTTTGGAACCAATGATGTGGTTTCTACTATTCTCAAACAAACCGTTTTACCGATTGAAAAAAATCTGTCAACCTATAAGGCGAAGCGACTGTTCATAGAATATCTCACGGTTGTTATTTATTGAATGCTTTGTTGCCTGCGCGAGGTCACTACTTGGATGATAAGCGCTACAGTCCATTGGCTTTTGTACATTTCAGGGAACTGTGACGAATTTGGTTAAAAATCATTCAGTTCATCATGAGAACATTACGCAAGACCTGGCGCTGGATAGTAATGTTGCGCGTTGTGCACCAACATTGAAAAGCATCTCAAAATATTCGCCATTGAGATGGATCTCTTACCAACGAACCACAGTTTGATAATAATGTTTTGAAGGAAGCCCCGGAAACGCCTAACATTGAACATGAGGATTTAAGTAAGCAAGTTCCGATAGTTCGTTAGTTATTTCAGCTATTACATAAGAAATCCAGACAACAATGTTAAGATGAAGTGCAATGCATTATGTTTGTATGGTGATGTTCCATACAATCAGCCTGAAAACGAGTTTCATGAAAAAATGAAATGTATTCTTACCGATCACCAATGTTTAAGAAAAACACAACTCGAAAGGAAAAACATGTTTAATAAACAAGTTTTTCGATCCTCTAAGCTTAACATTAAAAAAGATTTCTTATCACCATTCAATCATATGAATCATATGAACATTTATGCTTCTAACTGACCGGATAAAAAAATCATGCGCGTCTTGTACAGTGATGAGACATAAATGCTTTACAAAGTATGTTTCAGATTCATTCGCAAGGGGCCGATTCCTGACTGACCTGAACTGCTCAAACTTTTCGTACTCTGCTTTCTTTTCGCCAAGTGGCACAGATCGCACAGTAGCTAAAAAAGCATTCGTTGAATGTTCACTTCAAGCTCGCGTAAGTTCCCGGTTCGAAAGAATTTCCTCATTTTTGCACTCCTATTTTTACTGGTCTGGGTCTCAGACACCAAGCATCGTTTCGCACTTCATCTCCAACAACACAGGAATAGACGCCTTCTCACATCAATCATACTCCGACACGGGAAACGAATCCGAAGGGTGAGGATGGGTGGTGGTGATGTTACGAAATCGGAAAGCATTTCCCTCGAAGCAAAATCCGACGCTACCGCTACCGATGGTGGCCGTGCTGCGATCCGAAACCGACGGCTGTCGGGCCCGTTGCAATCGAATTTAGATATGAAAGGTAACATAAATGGAACCCCGCAGGCCAAACGTTGAAGCGGAAATGGACTGAGGCTCCGCAGGATGGTGAGTCGCTTCACACCGGTGATACCGGTAGCCAGCATCCGGAACGAGCCGCAGGAAGAAGGCAGCCAAAGGTCTTGTAGCGCTGCGGGAATGCCAAAAAAAAGAGGGAATCATTCAACTATCACCGGACCACCGGGGAGTGCGGAGTGAATCCGAAAATGCGGCATTCCCAGCACCGAGCAGCCCAAGCCGATGATGATGGTAGGTATACTTTCCACGCAGTGTTATCAGTGGTGGGTGTTGAGTGAAAATAAAATAACCTGACACAAACTCAGAACTCAGAGAGAAAAAAAAACGGAAAGCCGAACCGACATTCCTGAGCTTTGAAAACATCCAACAACTTCCACAGTGTGTGTATTCGAGGAGCGAGGCAGAAGGTTGTTGAAGCGACAGCTTTAAATCGCCTTAATACGAATCGAATGGCCATGTCATGGTCCAAAATCGCGGCACCACCACCAACCTACCGCAGTTGGCTTGGACAGGGAAGAATTTGAATTGAGCCTCAGATTGTAACTATGCGAACGGTTAACGTTATTGCGGTTTATATGGTTCCAGCTGAGGCCCTGCGCTTTATTCGATGCTTGTGGATTGAGGAAAAAACCCCATTTGCTGCTCGCCAGAAAGATTATGAAATTCAAGTGTATTCACCACCACCACTGAACGGAACGGGGATTTAAAAAGAGCTTTAAAAAAAATCGTAAAAATGGCACGATTACTGATAAACACGCCAGGCCCGGGCCTGGTGTTGCGGTAGTGATCGTTTTCATTTCATTTCACGCTTCCTGTCGTTCCCTGCCTCTCTAGTGGCCATGTTGCCAATGCAGTGTCATCATTTCCTTCCTTCCTCTCTTTGATTCGCGCTCCTTGTTCCTTATCTAAAATGCATCTCTCCATCTCAGCTGCAGCATACCTTCGAGCGGAGTGTTTTTTTATTTCTTCATCGGGCACCGGGTTTTTGCATTCGCTTTCCGCTGCTTCCGCATACTCCTCGTACTGTACCGGTAGTCGTGGTGGATGCTGGCGGAGGTCCGTTTTTTTTCCTCCCGTTTTGTTCGCCAGAAGCTAGAATAAGCAAACGGAAGGTTTCATGAAGTAGTAAAGGAGGCGAAAAAAAAATAGTGGAAACCAAAGCAATGCCTGGTCTGGTGGGGCGAATTTTCCGGCCCTAGGCACAAAAACAGCCGCACAGGAACACTTAAGCATCAATGGGTTTGAGTCAGATTTGCGCCGCCACCACGCCACCTTCACCACGCCAGCTGCTCTTTGCTGCTCGTTGCACTCGGGATTGCATTTCGATGTTGCGGCGCCAGCACATTTTCCTGGTTCCCTGGGGTTTTTTTCTGTGTTTGTGTCTCTCTCTCTCTTTAGTTTGTATTTTATTGAGTACCGGAGCGGAAGCGTCACTGGTTCTTGTGTGACTGAATTCTAGCCGAAGCAGTTGATAGTCACAAACTATCCCGGGCCGAAGGAAAGGTTCCGTTTGGTTTAAATAAGTAAATTGAAAGAAAATATAAGAATTCGTATGAAAGGAAAACGGTTTTATACTTGAAAGCTCTGCATTCTGCGGTCTTTTTTTAGTTCGAGTCAATAAAAACGAAGAAAGAGCTAAAAGTATGAACTTTTCCTTTGCTAAAGCGCCATATGTTGCTCTAACATCAGCGTCACGATCCAGTCGATTCTGCTACAAGAATGTGCATTCCGACTAGTCGTGGACCTGGTCTGTTGAGTCTCTTATGCAGCGGTACACCGGGGATTTGAAATCATCTTTAAAGCGCTCGAATGTTTTTTTTTCGGTTTCAGTAGCGAAGGTTCCTCCAGATACGGAGTACTTCTTGGCGGGATGATTCGGTTCGCACGCTTACAGACAGCGTGTCGCGTTGGTTCACGGAGTCAGAGAATAGTGGAGTTCGTGGACGTTTTTTTTTTGTAATAATTTAGATTCAAATTTTGTCCCAGACAACTTCCAACTCCCGGTGCAGACCGCACGTTTTGCTGCCACACGGTACACGATTGGTGCGAAACGCGAAAGCGTGACAACGGTTCTGGTGCAAACGTGGAATGCAAACGGCAACGGCATGGTATGGGAATAGAAGGAATGCTGGTTAGTGTTTATGATCGCGCGACAAGGAATACTCTCTGTCAGCTGTGAGTCATCAGGGGAGAATTTATGAGTCCGGATTCGGGACCAGTTCAAAAGGGAGAGGGATGATTTATCTTATGATTATGGTAAACGATTCCATTTGCTATCGTGCACACACACACTCACACACATACTTGTACGAAGCGAAGGAAGTTTCGGTGCGTTTCGTTGTTTCGATTTCAGGTTCATGTTTCTAGGGAAAATTTGTTTCCTAAGAGAGCATTACGGCCCCTAAACGCAATGCTGTTTTGTGTACAAAAAACTTAACCTGAGAAAAACGTGGTTGAACTAATATTTGCATTTAATCTTTACTCGATTATGTAACAAATTATTCATGATCTTGACAAAACCAGTAGAATGTACATAAAAAAATACTTTTGCGAGCATTTTGTTCACAGGTGGCTTAACGCTTTGGCTTTGGTCCAAACTGAAAAGACATGTCTTGAACCACTGACTTGGGACTATTTACAAAACAGAATATGAGAATGAGAATGAGAATATAGACCATCAACTATATAATCCGTAACTTGTTGCAGTTGTAGTTTTGGAGCAGTTTACCAAATTTAAAATCTCCTCTGTAGAGATTTCCAAAGTCAATAAGGCATTTCGTTTGGTAGTTAGTATTTAATAAATTTCTAGGTTTCTAACAGTGTTTTTAAGTTTTGATTTGTAGTAACATTGTAACAATGAATTGATATTTTATCTTTTTTTACTTTATTTGCGGAATAGATTATTTGAAGAGAGTTCCTATGTTTATTTCTAAACTCATGAAAATCCTCATGAGACACTTGTGCATAACAAGAATTCGTTTAAAGCCGGATTATTCCTATCCCCTGTACTGGCCTATTCCTACAATGTTATATGCATTCCTCAAATGAAATGAAATCAAAAAAGGTAAAGCACCAATTTCTCCTATCCAGTATCGTGCCACGATAGAATTTTAAAATCCTCCACAAACACTACCATCGCAAAGTCAACTGAAACCCTCTGCTGATAGCAGCTCCTCTGCTGATAGGCGCATCCACCGATTTTCCTCCCAACGAATTCCACATTCAACCGATTGCGTAATCTGCTCCTCCTTCCCCACTGGCAGCGTGGAATGAAGTTAGAGCTCACAAAAAAAAAGTAATAGGAAGGCAAAACGGAACGGAAGCCAGGGATTTGAAAATCATAACAATTCAATCCCGCGTATTGCCGGCGGCTCACGTTTGGCTGGCTGCTACCGCCCAGCGGGGCCGAGCAGGAATTGAATGCTTTATGCTTAACGGCAACTTTGCATACATGTAGTGACTGGCTGGCTCCAGATATCCTGGAAATACCCGCCTGAAAATGCAGGTTGCACCGATATGGAGTCGGACAAATTTCTCCCTCTCTTCCTGTCTCCCTCGACGCGGTACAGTTCCTGGAAAGCCGCCTGGCATGTTGGCGCACAGTTACACGGTCTCTCATTCGCCGGAGCCATCTGGAGAGCTTTTTCCGTCGAGCAATTCCAGTAATAGGTTTTAGGCGAATGCGAATGCATCGTTTTCATGGTACGGAGCGCTCACTGACGTCGCGTGGTGCTCGTTTAAAACATTGTGCCCGGATTAGATTGCCCGGTTCTCGGCTGGAAATTTGTGTTCTCTTCTGCTGCATAAAATTTGAACAAAAAAAAAAGGATTTCGAGCCATTTTTTCTGGCCCCAGATTATTAGCGATGTTCAGTTGCACTCGGATGAAATCTGAATTTGAATGCAAAGTAAAAAAACGGTTGTACCCCGGTACGTAATCGGAGGTTTGATAGATGTTCGCAATATCCATGGATTGTGCGGGATACGACCTCCAGTCATGAGAGCTGAGGTCGGTCGGCGTACCACGCGTATGTCGAACACTATTACACACAGACTGCCGGACAACGCAACAGCGGAATCCGCCGGTGGTGTTCGAAAATCCATAAAACAACGCCCAGGTTCGTGCCGAGCGGCAGTAACATTGGCGTCAGCGACACACCAACCCGGTACGGGAGGCCGGGGAAAAAAGGGAAAAATCCTTGAATCTCGCACACACACACACACTGGCAGCACACTGCATTGGCACCATTTTGTGTCTCGTTTACAACAACAATTTCGGTTCCAACATTTCATAAAATTGCAATCAAACCAACGGGCACCGGCCACCTGCCACCTTCGGCGATGTCGATGTCGGTGTCTTCGTCGGTGTTCTGTTCCATGTTCCGGACATGAAACATGGGGTCCGGGGACTTTGGTATGTGCCGCACACGTACGTACGCCACTCGGAAGTGTTCCCTGGACCCCGAAGTGTGCAAGGTGTGGAAATGTGCACACGTTTTGCTACATGCTCCATGAGATTGAGGTCATCGTGTTGTGGGAGAAGGCGAACGAAAGTGACTTGAATCTTCAACTACAGACGGCGACGAAAGGGGCAAAGGCAAAGGCACATTGAAGACGTAGCAGCAGTAGCAGCAGCAGCAGGAGCAGAATCGAGAAGACAACCAAGACCGAGATCGCGTCCACCGAGGTTGATCCAATTCCGGTTCCAGCGTCAAGGATGATGTGCAGTCGACATACATGACATGACAACATTCAGCGACGAGAGCAGTGCATGCGGTACCGACCGACCTTCCTGTCGTCGGACCATAACACACACGAAGACACACGAAGACACTCGTGTCCACACGGTCCCGGTCGTGACTTGAAGCGTCATAAATATGCAATGGCGCTTGCTGACGCTGGTTGACTTTAAGCGAGAGGAGAATCAACTCCCAATGGCCGGCCCGGCCCGGTACGACGAAGCCCAATGGTCCCAATTGACTTCTAAGAAATACTTCTTGTCGCTGTGGTGGTCTCGGGCGGGCGTTCTGGTGCACTGCAGAGCAGAGCCTCGTTGTGGTCGTCCACCCCGCTTGTCCTGAGCAAGCATTTTCCGCATTTTCGTATTTTCGCCGAGCTCGCAGCTCATCTCAGCTGCTTATTGTGAGATGGATAGCCGGTTCCTCCTCTCTTTTCGTCGTCGAATTATTTCGTTTCCAGTATTCCGTCCGCTTCGTTTTGCTCCTTTCTCTCCATCTTTGTGCTGCGATGGACACGACCCTTTGGCAAACCGTTGCTCATTGCGAGGGCAACGGTGTTTGATTGAGATTGCATTCACGAGATCACCGAGCAACACAATTTCCCATTTTCCGATGGCATCAGCCCGTTCCTGTCCTGTCGGCCGCTCGTACCGCTGGTACGGAACGGGTCGTCGAGTTACGTGTTCCGTTCGGGGTTCCGTTGAGGATGAGATTCCGGGAAAAATTTAATGGAAAATTCCAACGCACCAGCAACGCGATCCGCTTTTGCTCCGTTACTCCGTGGATGGGAAATTGTTATTACCGTGGAGAGGGGGTTGGTGGATGGGGCTGAGGTGCGGTTAGATGTAATGCATCCTAATAAAGCGTACCGTGGTACGAAGGAGAATAATATGCTAACCCGGCAGGCAGAAATGCTAGCCAAGAAAGGAAGGAAGGACGGTATGGCCGGTATGGCCGGTAGCCCTGAGCTTCTTTCGCGTTTTCCGGCCCTTCTCGAATGTCGAATGTCTGTTTCGCTGAATCGCGTCGCGCATTTCGTCTTTCAGCTAACCATTTTGGGATTATTTTGTTTGGTTTCTTGTTGTTTCGCCATCGTTGCTTGGATCAAATTAATTTCTCAGCTCTTTTTGCCCCGCACTTCAGTTCAACAAAAGGCAAATAAAAAAATGTTAGCTGACTCCTCTCTGGTCCGCGCATGATCTTATTCGATTCGAGGGTTCACCCTTTAATTGATGAATCATTTCCACTCTCCCTTCGCCTTCTGCTCTCCAAAAATGAAGCCGATGGTTGAGCATTCGATCACGATCACGTCGACGGTTTTCTGCTGACCTTCTCGCTGGGGTGCGAAGTTTGCTATCGCCACGGTTTCGGATCGGTTTGCATGGTTTGCGTGGTAACGCCGTCGTTGGTAGACCTCACCCCCACCCCCACCAAAATGTGGTGCTCAATATTAAGCACCGACGAACCGGGCCGGGTGAGCTTCATTTGCACACGATAAGTCTGCCGCACGAGGAGCGAATTTTGCGTTCGCGAAACGTGCTCGAAACGATAATGAAGCGACCGGGCTTGGGTGGACGGACGGACGAACATTTCAAGTGTTCGTTCCGAGCGCAAAAACGGAACAGAACGGTCGAAAGGACGACGAAGCTGGAGGGATGGTTGCATCAAGGGCAGCACCTACCGCACGACTACTCTTCGGCGTCCACACCCAGCGTCTTCAGGTCAGTGCGATGGGTTTTGGAGGTCCGGTCGGTTGAGCACGTGTCTGTGCGGTCCGGGTGTTGGTACGGTCGGTACGGTGCCCGAGTACGCATGACCTTAGTGAGCGAAGGTGAGCGCAAGCAAAATTGGGTACGAAATGAGTAGGTATCCTTAAGAAATGATTGACTGCCGACCGGGGTACCAATACCTCAGGAACAGGAACCTCACCGTCAACCACGTTTCGTGCTTCCCACCCACCACTTGGTCGTCGTCGTTGTCGTTGTCGAGCTTATCGAGGGCTTTCGAAGCCCTGCTTCGGCTTCGGCGTAGCGATGGTTGTTATGCAATCAGAAACAAGTTTACAACTATGTACGTGGCGAGTGGAGTGTCGGCACGTGAGCTATCGCCATTGCTATCGGGGCACGAGTTTGGTGTAATATATTGAATTGTTGAACCAACTATGATGTTTCTTACTGATGTGGGTGGTTGCAATAAAATTACGGAAACATACTAGTAGGTTGGTTAAATTACGTGCATCGTTTTGCGCAAGGTTTACAATAGGTAATGCATGTTAAATTGTTATGCGATAAAGATGTAATTTGATTTGGGATAAATAAAAGAGTTCCAAGGGTTGCCAGTGGTCCTGTGTTTGACATACGCAACATAAATCTAGGATATGTAGATATTTGAATGTTGTGTGCATACTGCCAGTAATACATGTTGAGATAATACTTATTGTCTTAGTTTTTGTAAGAGGAATATTTTACTGAATTATAAAGAAAGGTTATTTAAAGTTGCGAAATCATTTAATTAGCTATAATAATGCTTTTGGAAATCTTTATTTTTTGCTGCTATTACAATGAAATAAAAGGATTTAGAATAAAATGTATATAAATAATGGAGAAACAACAAAGAATAGGATTTAAGAAGAGACTTGAAAATTAAAAAGGCGAAATTTTACGGAAAAATAGAAATAAATCAAGAAATTGAAAGATTTAAAAATAGAAAATCATGCTATAGCAGAAAAAGTAACTATAATTACGTTTTCTGTCGTGCCTAGATTATCGTTTGATATAGCACTTTGTTAAACAAATTACTAACTATGTCTGTATCATTTGCTTGCAATAATGAATACCACTGATTAAACATTTCTAATTTACGATAAAATATCCCCATACTGTGTGTATGATCATGAACTTTGTTTCATTTATATTTACCAAAACTGGAGGGAAAATTTAAATTTTTGCGAAAAGAGCACGTCCGCCTGTGTTTGCGTTCGATAACGCCACAGAACATAACAGAACTTTCCCGATTGATCCCACCATTAGTTACTTGTCGAGTGAGAGAGCCTCTTGGATCAGGGCGCAATATTTTATACATTAAATGATTCGCCGCCTACCGTTGTCTGTGATGCATCAGTGAGATCATTATTCATGCTTAACTCAAGCCGAGCCAGGACCTCTTGGTGCTGGTGAGGCAAAAGATCCAGGAGCTCGTACATCATGCCGTATCCATCGGCGTCCATAATTATGCCCCCTCTCACCCTTGATTCGGTTCATAGATGCGTTCGTCTGCACTGTCTGCGCGCCAGGAGGGTCAAGAATGTTTCTCTTCGATTCCTGTTCTTCCCTTTTTCGTTTTTCTATCTCTCTTTCTCGAAAGCAGGCGCTCGCTCGCGCTCACAGTCTCCAGAGAGGCGGCAGTTTTCTCATTATCGGTAAAAGTTTTAATAAATGTGGGAAGCATCATGACAGCACGAAGGCGCCACCGTCACCGCCACCGGAATATCAATTGCACGTCTATCGATCGATCGGTAGGGCAGGAGACCGCGAGTGGGCGAGGGGAGCTTTTGTTGATGTTCCATTCCAGGAAAACCGGCGGCTTCTACTGCGGCGATCGTCTACAGGCCGTCAGTTCGTGGAGCGAAGCTTTCTATCGTTTGATGGTTTGGGCGAATTTTTGAACAAAGTTTTCCCTCCCTCCGCGGTAACTGGTAACTCAACTCCACGACGGTTGATGTTTATTAGTTTTATGTGAATATTGATTCGAAGAGGAAAGAATGACTTCGGTGAAGCAGAGGATTCGACAACTTCATCGTCAGCGCTGGGAGTGAGAGTTGTGGGATGAGTCGCGATGATATTCATGAGTGATTCGTCCGTACACGAAGATGGATGATTCATTGCTTCGGAATTCAAACCCCTTTTCGTTGATAATCCAATGCTCATTGCGATGATTTATCATACTTTACTGTTATGGGATTGAAGCCTTCCTCTAATTGTATTACTGGAACCTGGATTGATGTCTGTCAATAGTTGGCATTAAATCGACTTCGAAGTATTGTCAGTGAAAAATGCAATTCAATCACTCAGATCTTATATTCATAAAGCACGACAGCAGACGCTAGAGGCGAAATTCTAAACATTGTAGCTGAAATGTTCCTCGATATCGGCTTCTCCATAGGGAGAGAGACAGTTTCATTTCTGGACACGGAACCCGGATTCCCCAAGACGCATTTCTACCGATTCGTCAAACTATCCGCCTCACGACGTCACGTCCAATGGCCACGGGGATAAGCTCCGAACAGGACGACGGTAAAACGGCCAGAAATAGCCAGAACAAACTGTGCGAGTGTTACATCATCGCTTCGCACCGCTGGGCACCACTGAGGCACCCGGAAGACCGATCTAAGGAATCCCGGGGACATCCTTTAGATATTCAGAAGCATGGCTGCACTGTTTTTTTCCCGCCTTCTTTTTTGCAACCTTCGGGGATTTTCTTGGGACTTTTGCAGTCTCCTAGGTTCCCGTTTCCCCCTTTCTATTCCTGGCTATCGGCACCGGCAGATCGGGGTTTGGTCGGTAGTTTGGCGCCTTACCGTAACTCGACAACGGCTAAACCCCCGTTTGTACCATGTTCAGCTTTAGCTCGTCTCCAAAAATGCTTTTAAGCTTAAGGATTTTAGTGCCCCAGGTATTGGTGTACCTCTGGATAGCCCGGCTATCGAGGGGTTGTCGTTTGACGTTTGATTGTATTACGCGAGCTCGTCGCCGGTAACCCTGGGGTAGGTAAATCCCATTTGCTACGCTGCTACCACCTACCGCAAACCTTGTAAGCCCGCGGTAAATGATCAATATATGCAAAATGGGGTGAGCTTATCTGCGAGTGCCAGAGCCCGACGGTGCATGGCTCCACCGAAAGAGTGTAAAAGAAATGGTGAGCTCGTGTAGAAGAATAGGGATGATGTTTACCACGAGTCTCGTCATCTCGTAACAGGGCGCTTCAGGTGTATTGATTGATTGAATTCTCTATTCGGGTGCTAATGTTGGTAGCGTTCGGAGCGCCCCGCGGTGGAAACATACGCTCGAAACCTTTGCTGCTTTGCGTAAATCGAGTTTTCGATTCGACGTCCCGTGGAAGATTTAGAGCTATTCCGAGTGCTTCACTGCACGAGCTGGAATTCGTATGATAAATTTACAGCAACCTAGGGTGCAGTTTGAATAACGGATGGGTCTCACCGTGGGAGTGCTCTGCGGCAAGGAGATCGCAAGTTGAATAAAAGAACTAATTTATGTTGTATTTTTGTTCTTCATTTTCAAGCCTTTTCGGGGTCTATGAAAAAGAACATTAAGTTTCTTCGTTGCTTTACCAACATTTTCTCCTGCTGAGGGATAATTTCAAACCCTTCCAACAGCAAACAATATGTAAATGGTTCAAGTCTCTTCTCGCAAACTCTTTGCCACCCCATTGTGCGAGTCTCGGGTGTGTGGTCTAGAGGAGGGCAAGCAGAGCGCACCGGAGCACCAGAAATAATGGTTATGCTTTCCGCACTTCGTAATTTGCTGGTAACATTTGAAGGTTTTTTTTTTCTTTCTTTACTTTTTCTTGGGTTAACTTTTGCATAACCGCCACTAACCAGGTGCATACACCAAACGGGGCTGTTCTGCTTCGGTGGAGAGTGCATAGTGTTGGTGCATGGTTAAAGTTTAGCTTCATTTACCTTTTGTCCCGTCGTGACAGTGACTAGTCGAGCGTCGCGGCAACGTCATGATCGTTAAACCTCTCTTACTCAGACATAGCGAACCCACCCACTTGGTGGTGAGCTGTCACTGTCGGACGCAAGTGACGCTTCTCCCGTACAGTTCTACCTCCGGTCCTTCTGGTCCTGCATCCTTTAAAGCGATTCCTGGAATCTCCTTTTTTTTCGTTGTTGCGCTCTATGCGTCTATGCTCTATCGCTGCTGTCCTGAGCAAACCATGGTGCTCTAATGTTGCATAAATTTTCCGTTTTTTTTCGGTTTGTTTACCTTTGGCTCAATTTTCGTAACGGTGCTGACTCGCACCACCTAGGTGCAGGTGCAACGAAACGAAAACCGAAAACCGTGTGTGACGTCCGTTTCATGGTTGCACAGAACGAGCTGTTTTTTCGTCGTTTTTTTTTTGTGTTTAGTAACCGCGCATTCTGTCTCTCAGTTGGTCGTTTTACGCGGAATGATTCAGTTTATGGTGAAACCGTACGCGGCACTAGTGTCCGGAGCGTTGTGGCAATGATGGCCACAATGGAAATGACTAACTCATCAACGAAGTGACACGGACGATGGTGTCTATTAGTTCCAGTAGCGTACAGGTTTGCTCCGCAGAATGTAACTTTTTTAATGCAATTTGCTTGTAGTGCACTTATTGTAGCGTGTTCTGGATAATGAGATAACTGTTGATTTAATTTAAATTTACGTCTATTTAATGGTGAAGACTGCAGTACTAATATTTGCAGGGTACATTTTATCGAATTGAATCAAATGGAAAGGTCTAATATTAAACCAAATAATCGTTGGTAGCATTTTCGATATTTTATCAAATATTTCTTAAAATTGAAGATCAATTGAAAGCAAACCATACAATTCTTTAAAATGATGCCAATTTTCTTGCTTTATTTTGTATTCGTTTGCTGTTTAAGAGTTTCAATCTACGTTATTATCATAAATAATTGACTCTCAAATCTACATCAGCATGCTTAGTATACTAACAACTTTATCTCAGTATTTGAATTGAAAACATTGATAAAAATACAATTAATAGACGACTATGAGAACAGCTCACACAAACACCAACATAAAAGCTGATCGTCCCATAACTGTTAAAGAGTTTGCCGTAAAGCAAACTTCATTTTGGCACTCCGTAGTGCTCAGTGCTGGAGATGTTCGTAATTGTCATGCTAATGATGATTTAAACATACCCTCGAATCAGAGTTTGAAGGCGGTGCCATTGGTTATGCTGTGGCAAAAACCGGGTAATCATCGTTGTTGGAAATGATAGCGGAAGTTAAATTGTGTGTGTGCGTGTGTACACATCCCATCAAATCAACCAACACACCGGGCACACGGCCATAGGAACCGGATGTTCTTCTGGACCGAATCGCCGGCATCGGCATCGGTATGCAGAACTCGTGGGTCACCAGCACGCAGCCGTAATGGCAATACAAACGTTCTCGTGCTTAATGTACCTCCCGAGAAATGTGCACGGATGATTTACAGCCCCGGGTTTAGGTGGAGTGGCCACGTTGTGCCTGAAGAATAAGCGGAAGTCAATTTATGCAAATAAGACAGTCATGCGGCACCCCACGATCGTCAGCAAAATTACCCGGCCTAATTCGAGTACAGCTCGCGTCTCACACAGACACAGACACACAAACACTTCTAGAGGAAGATAATTCGTGGGGCCAAAGAGCCAAAGGCCATTAGGGTGGATTACAATTTGAAATGTTCTTTGCCCTCCCTTTCTTGATTTTTGCATTAGAAATCATTTGTTGTGTTATTAGTTGTTTTTGAAATGAATCTCTTCCCCTTCTTAGTAAGAAGAAATTTAGTAGTTTTTGTCGTTTATTTTATTTATTATTAATACGATTGAAACAATTTCTTACCTTATCATTTTGAGTTAGTGCGTTTCAACCCAAGTATGACGAATAAATTATAGATTCCTCTGTAATTTTGCGAATATATCCTATATTACTTAACATTACTTGATTACATTGAAGTAATACAATTATTTGTTACTTAGTAAGATAGGGTTCTTTGTTGTACTGAGAATGAATAAGGTTCTTCAATGTTACGCAAGTGATTATATGCTTTGATATGCAATTCCTAAAAAAAGGTCTCAAAATTACTTCTAGAATATTCCTGCGCTGATAGATTTTGTTCGGTTAGTCGCTTATTTCCTCATAAACAATCAAAAAACATATGCTTCATTTGGTATTCAAAGTTGAATGTTTAAGAATCTATGAAACTTCGCAGTTTTGCAAAAAATATTGTACTTATTGAAAAGTTTATCCACAACACTAATTATCATACAGTTACCATTTTCTTGTGCAACAAGAACCTTTAAAGCACACAAAGACAATAGTTAAGGGTTACGGTTTATACAATAGTATAGACAAAAAAACAAAACGACTGTCCTGTTCTAAAGAGGTTGTTCATTCGTACCAAGTGTCCAATGATCTTACCTAGCAGTCTGACTCATTCGTCTTCCAACTCACCGCCTACAGCAACCTACGACACATATTTTGGACTGTAGAAGGTGATAAATGCTTACTCATCGCGCCCTTCCAGAGTATCCCGACAGCTTCAAGGGGCTAATCCTTCCGCTGATTGAAAATCGACGCCTGTGTTGGGGGCCTAGAGCAAGGGATATGAAAGCAACACAACACATACACAAGAAACCGTTACGTGCGCGAAGGTTTGCAAAAAGAACGTCTGACGAAAGCCATAAATGGCCACCGGCTTCCAATGTTCCGAACCGTTGCTATTGTCCTGAGAGAATCGGAAGGTGAAGGAAGACGAAACAGTACAACCTATCAGTTGGTTCGCTCCCTTTTCTTCCCGTTTTCCATCCCATATGCTTTGTAAGATGGTGGAGGTGGGTTTGCGCCTTTTTTTCCTCTTCTTTTCTCTCGCAAAGCCATCGACTACACGCTGCCACCGCTTTGCCTCATCAAATCCAATTGCTGCCGGGCCAGTGTCTGGTGGGTGGAGGTTGGCGCACAATTGTAAAATATTCATGGAAAACTCTTTATCAACGCCATTCACCATATTGCGCTGGGACTGTGTTCGTGCTGGAGGATATGCGCCCGTTCGTCGATCACCTCTCCCAGTGTCTGATGAGCTCCCAGGTCCGTCCGTCTCGTAACTCGTTCGCTGCATAAGGTTTCACAGCATACGCCCACACCTACACCCCCTCCCCCTCCCAGGCCAACCATTCGACGCTGCATTCGACGGCAGGGAAAAAGGTGGCAATGAGGATATGATCGATTTGCAAAATAACCTTCGCTTGGTCTCTGCTAACGTCTGCAAGGAGCATTCGCGTGATTGAGCGAATGGTGAAAGAAGAACCCCGCAGGCCAACCGCCAGCTATCGCCATCTGCGGGAGGTGGGAGGAGGGTGGTCGTTTTGTTTTGTTCGACCCTCGACAGCTGGGAAATTGAAAACGACTTCAATCATTCCCGTTCGCTGTGTCATCCTTTGCATATTGCAATGCATATTGCCGCTCGATCGAGTGAAGTGAAAGGTAAATGAAGATAAATGACAGTTTTTTGGAGGGGGATGGTGGGCCACAGTAATTTTGCTTGGTTTTTGATTAGTATCAAAGCTTACTTACCAAGGAATTTCAATTAACAAAACCTGCCTGTTGTTATGTTACGGGTTTAATTTAAAAAAAAAAAGAACACACCTGAAAACTGCTAATAGACAATGAAAATGCAATATACTTCATATTGCACATCCCGCTCTTTCTCTCTTTGATTTTTTTTAACAGCTTGAGGGGAAAATATCTCTCTCGCTGTTCTCTGTTGGAATGTCTATTTAGGGTTGCGGAAAATACTTTCGGCAAAAACTTCACTTTTTAAGAAGTACTGAACTGATTCAATAGCTTCGTTGTTCATTTTATTATGCATGAAACTCGTCGTTAGAGTCATTGGTATCGATATTCCATGCAGTTGAGCAATGCTATCCTTAGTTACATCTTTAACATCTGTATCGTTATTTTCTTCTTTCTTCTAAATTGTTCGTTGCCAAATTTAAATTAGTAATCCACCAGTCCCGGTTTTGCTAATTTATCGTTCGTTATTAAAATCCATAGATATGGTTTATGTATTTTAAAATATCGATAATGAAAATTGCACAATTCAAAGTAGAGTCGAATATTATTTAAACATTGTTGTAAGGACAGAAAGTACTTTTTGTTGAACAACACACGCACATACCCTCACAACAATGTTGTTCTGTTTAGTCTTGTTCCAATCTGCTCGCCTTTGGTTTGGGGAATCGATCGCCTTATCGATTGCCGTCCATTTGGCCAGCTCATAAATCTTCAGTTGCCATTATTGTCCCCACAATTGATAATCGATTGTAGTAATCGAGCGAACCCCGCTCCCGGTACAAGAAGAACCACACGGGAAGTGGAGATCCCATTAGTCAAGTCATTATCGTTCGACTCGATACCACTCGTTATTGTTGGAATAGGAGGAACACCTGGCAACGGAAGAAGGAGAAGAAGAATGTGAAGAAGTAGAAGAAGCAGAAAGAGTAAGAAGAAAAATAAGCGGTTCACTTGAATCAATGCAAAGAAAACGTCTCGAGAAAGGTGTACTGCTACTCTTTGCGATGCATTGTAGTTTTGCGTATTTTGAGGGTAGGGATCTTGACTGAAATATGACGTAACCTTTAGAACACCTTCCGTTGGGGAAATAATTTCGACGAATATCAACATCCTCCATTGCTGCCGGTGAACAGCAACGAAGACTTTATGCAGTAATAATACCTACTGCATAAAGTAAAGTATTAACGATAACCTAAGTATTATTAACGATAGTAAGTATTAACGATAAACTAGTGTCGACCTCGGTTCTGGAGAAAAAAAAAGGTCAATATCGCGCACCTACTAGTATCCGTTTATCAAACCAATATTTATGATTAGCAGCCGCAACTCATCGTAACTCAGGTTACGCAACCTGCATAGCTCTAAATTTCAATAACAGTTGCCATCCACAGACCCCATACGTGATGGTTGTGGAATGGATTCCGACCAATTCAACTGACCACCGGTCTGAGGTCTTCTGCGACGACTCTGACTTGCTGCTGAAAATCCATCCATATTGGCGTAAGGTCGCTTCTCGGCTAACCCCTTCTATTGGTCCCCTTTGTTCTTCGCCAACAGAACTTTCCGTTCTTTCTGCCTTTCGAAACCATAACCATGACCAACAACCACCAAAAAGCCACCGAAGGGTAGAAAGGTTGCTGACAGCCAGGCAGACAAGCACTACCGTCCGTTGATGGTTCTCGGTTCTCGTCACAAGCTCCTTTGATGTATAACAGAGTGCGTGGCTTTCTGTCTACTGCCCCATCCGCCGCGTCATTGACTTCATCTGACTTTTGGGCAGCAACCCATTACCTATCTTTGGGATCTGTTGTCCTTATGTGCGTGTGTCAGGAAA
Organism: Anopheles darlingi; assembly: GCF_943734745.1. Classification (NCBI taxonomy): domain Eukaryota; kingdom Metazoa; phylum Arthropoda; class Insecta; order Diptera; family Culicidae; genus Anopheles; species Anopheles darlingi. The sequence continues at coordinate 63,423,398 of NC_064874.1, forward strand.
AAAAAGGGAAAATAAAAAATTTCAGAGAAAAGCAACGTAAACAATTTAATGCCTCTACCAGAACTACAATAGTGGGATCGGGCTTCCAGTGGCCAAAAAAAAACACGAGATACGAGATGACTATCCGGGAGCAACAGTGGAAAAAAAACCAACATCTGG
>NC_064874.1:63428556-63466056 GCF_943734745.1 Anopheles darlingi
CTTGTCTGAAGATTGACCTCATGAGAAGCGATCAAGGAGGAAAAGGAAAAAATGTGGTCCAGCGACCTGGCGATGGAACGTGCCACAAGGAAGGGAGTTGATAATGATATTGACGGTAATACCCAAACCACTCGATGGGACTTTTTGTTTTTTCTTTGCACTTCGCCCTTTTTGTGGTAAAGGACGTCGTGAAGCACGTTCCGTTTTTGCAGTAAGCATCTTGCAAAAGTCCATTTTTTTGTACCTTCTTATGACACTATTGAATGCCGGAGCATATGTTACACTTTAACAGGAAATATCTGATCTGCTCACTTGTAGAATGTGGGGATTGTGTTTGACAAAATAGGATGTCTTTTCAGATTTCGAAATACTTGAACTTATGCAAATATATGCAAATTTACTGTAAATCTAAATCCAACAACGATATTTTAATTATGGTAATTTGCGAAAATTGTAGAACTGATGATGAACCCCTCCTCAGACATCTGCCGTATTTGTCTTCGATTAGGATAAATTATTTAATTGGAGCATGGTGTTGAGCGAAAGGTATGCAATTAGCATAATCGGGTCAATTAGTTTCATTAAAAATTAAAAATGTCATTTTCTTGGAACCTCTCGCTAACTAGACTTTACGATACACATACGACCCATTTTCAGCAGCATACAGGTGCACTACATTTAAGGTACTAAGTTGTAGGTACCGACTACTAATGACCGTTGCAGCTGTTGGTGCACAATGCACCAACAGAATACACACGACTGGACGCAAATTGAATGCTAGCTAGCATAAGGCTTTGGGGCCGGTCAGTGGCACGACTAGCTTGCATAGAGAATGGCGGTCCATCCGAGCAAATTGCCATCATAAAACGGCGGAAATGTTCATTAAATCATATCGCTGGCGACTGTGCGACCGATCCAATGCCCGAGCTTCCGGTCGATTTACGGCTTATAACGAGTCTCCGCGCCATCGCCATCGCCAGCGCCATCGACCTTCTCTTCGCCGCTGGGTGAAGTGAATTTGATAAAGCACTCGTGACTCCTCGTTGGCTCAGTGCGCGCAAACTATAGCACAAAGGGTCTCGCCTCCTACTAGCATTGCCGCACTTCCACTCACCATTACCTTCCGTCCTGGTGCCACCGACGTTTGTGCGTACTAGACGTGTCCAACGATTTATGCACTGCCCGAGCTTGCCTCGCTATGATACTTCACACGTTCGTGCATGACTTCACCGATAATAGGTACAAGAAGACGGTACAACGAGGACGACGACGACGACGACCAAGATGTGTGCCATTTTTCCTTCCTGCGACACTACTCATCGTCACCGGTTGTGTAGGTTCGACTTGGGCGCTTGACCTTTTCACGCGACATTGCGCCCCGGGACGACTTGGACCTTGAAGGCAATCATAAATCGTGCCCCATACGATCGGTGGTGCTGTGGGTGCAACGTTTGTGGTGGGTGCACGATGTTCACCCATCGTTTAGCAACGTTTGCGTTGCTGCCCGTTTGCCGCTGGTACGCATCGTTTGCTTCAATCAATTCATTTTTCATTGTTTATCGTTCAAAGCTAAAGTACTTCGTCGGGGTTTCGGTCAGTAACTTGGATGTTACTGGGATCTTTGACAAGTGAAGAGCCTGGTGAAGGATGAGTCATTGATTGTCATTTCCCAAAGCATCTTCGTGTGGACAGAATACCAGTCGTTACTAGTTATTCTCGTTGTATGACTTGTTCCTTTCGTTTCGCAAGTTTCTTTTGAACTGATGCAATGTTTGTAAATATCTTTAAATAAAAACACATTTGACTATTTAGAGTTTATACCCCTTTAGTAGTTGGGTCTTTTTGAAAGAAGCTGAAGTAAGGGCGGTCGATCCCTATGTTTAGTTAAGTCTTGATTGTGATTATAAAAAAGAAATTTGAAAATGCACAGTATGTAGCAATGATAGAGAAAAATCATAGTGTTTTTCGTAATATATAATAAAGTGTGCAAAAAAGGTTATCCACCTCATACAATACAATATATGGTATAATACAATGTACGGCTTTTACTTCAATATTATCAAATAATCGATTTTTTGTCTCCATTTCAACAGTGCAGTTCTATAATCCCAAGCGCATCTTTTACAGATGCGGTTATCGCCCGCAATACAGATGGTTTTATCGCCCAGAATAATAGAGTTAAACACCAAGTTACTCGACAACTGATGCATTTTAAAAAGGATCTATCAGCACCTTCAGGAGATGAACAACTGTTAGTTTGTTGGTTACCTGTTAGCACTATTTTTGGCGGTAAAAGAGAAGCGAGTAATAATATGTGATTTTAATGTGAAGAATACGGTTTTCATGGCAAAGTCGCATGTGTCCTATCAGGTAGTAACGAAGGGAAGGAAGCAAGGAACGATTTGCGTTCAATCCAAGGGAATCGCACCTTTTCAGGAGCCATAGTTATGCCGCTGAAAATCAACTTATACTTTTGCTGCCATGGATGCATAAGTGTACATCTACTTTTGTTGGTCATTACTTGTTTTTACAGTTCTACAATAGTTGAAATATCAAATTGGTAATATTTTGGGGAAACTTTAAACTTTAAACAGCAAATTTAAATAAGGATAATGCCAGCTAACTATTTTAAACTAGAATTCGTACGAACGAGAATTAATTCGCATCGACCGTTTGATTGAACTTACTTGTGAGTGCAAAACAACTGTTCAATCATCTCATCATTAGGTGCATGCAACAATTTGATTAAATCTGCCCACAAATTCAACCACCACTGCCATCATCAGCAGCAGCAGTAGCCAGAGCCGCCGAAGCAGCAACAGTTTTTTCAATCGATCGAGCAATTTGTTACAATTAATCATCCGCACCGAAACGAGACGAACGCCGGCCAAAAACCAACAAAAAACAACACCCCCCCACCCCTCCCTTGTGACTGACCACCGCATGTCCAGCAGTTTGCCGCATGCTTCGTCACATCCGCCGGATGTCTGCGATTGATTGAACGAAGCACCACGAGAAGAAGGGATACAGCGCGTGACAGAAGAGGACCAAACGCTCGATATCATCGGACACGGGCACACACACCAATGACCGGTTCGATGGTCTCGAGTGCGCTGCGGTCATCATGGCCGTGACCTAGACATGCTTAATTCACGCCCTTGATGGTACCGTTGGTGTTGGTTGGTGATTCACCGACAAAGATCCAATATCGTAAGGGGAGGGGTGAGATCAGGCCGCAGGAATTAGCACAAAATCGATAATCACTTGGGGTTAAGCTTTGGAACAGTCGAGCGGTACTGCTGCTGCTCCTGCGGCTACATACCGTGCGTGGGACCAACATAAATGAAGGCAATTTCGAGGGCGACCTCCCATTTAATATGTCGCGGTCTAGGGGCCAGCCCTTCTCCATGCCAAGGCCGGCGTAAGCGTAAACGTAAACCATTGACCACATGGTGTAGCGAGAGAGAGCGAGAGAACGAATTAGTGCCCAATACCAACCGGTAATCCAATGAAACTGGACTGCCCGTCTGGTTCTCTGCTCCATTGAATCCCACGAAAAACCCACGAAACCTGACGCTGTGTGTACGTAAATCGATTTTTCGGTAGCGGCAGGGACCCCTTCCCAAGGGTCATTCGGTCGCATACGCAGCATTGAAGCTCCGGTTCGGAACACGCACTCGCACTTCGACGTTAATTAGAAGCATTCATCCATGGCGTCCCAGGCGCTCCGGAATCCGGTGCGGAATCGGAATTTGCTAATCCCTCCCTCCTCCAGCCAGCCCCAGGAGCGAACGGACGCAGAACATATTGTGCAGAAGGAGGAGGAGTGCAGAAAATGGCGACGAGACAGCAGCTGAAAAGCCAGCAACAAGAAAATCGTGGAAATATCACGAAAACGCTCCAAATCCGGGGCTTTCAGAAAGCTTAAATAATGCACACAATGGCCCCGCGGGGTTGTCGCTGTGTTGTCAGTGACAGCGAGGCGCCCTTCTCTGCTCCCCTTCCCTTCCCCTCCATTGTGACGTGGTGCTGTGCTGTGCTGAAACAGCTTTCAGCCAGCCAGCCGAAAGGTTGGATCTTTCCGATGAGATTTGTTTAATTGCTTGTCGGAAACATCATCTTCATCTTTAACTTTCCATTAGATCTGGCGGGCACAGCTCGTGCACTGCTTACGACGACGATGAGTTGGTTCGCTTCGCTCCAGTGCTCCCTTCCAGAAGCCGTGTGTCTGCCTTTGCCTCGATATCGGGCCCGCTACTCGTCGGAAGAAGAGAGAGAGTGCGGATCTCCTTTCCGTACGACAAAGACTTCCCGCTACCAAGCTGTATTACATTCGACGTCTTGAATTGCAGCTCCCCCGGCCAGACCGGTGGCAGAGATAAGTTAAATCGCTTCAAAGCTTCAACTTCAGCGGCCGACAGCAGCGTGTTCAGTTCGAGCTGCGACTGCCAGAAATCGTCTGACAGTTAACGTCAACAAATTGCTCCCGGCCAAACTCACACCGTGCCCCTGGGTTGATGGTGGAGGAAGAAGCGGTAGAAGAAGACGCAGAAGAGGAAGAAGAGGAATGACTTTCTCGTGCGCCCACTGAACCGTGCTGTTGTTGTTGTTGTAGCTGTTGTTGTTCGTGAGGACGTGGAAATCCTGCTTTTCCGCATTCCACTGCCAGCAGGACGAGCGACTCAACGCTGGCGTCTGCGGCACGGGAGAGAGGGCACATGTTTTAGGGCGAGGCCGCTCGCCGGTCCCGAAAGTTGAAGAGTTTATGGCCATCTTTAGGCTGGCGGAGGGCAGTAAAATTATATTTTATAACCCCTCAAACCTCACTCACTCCTCGCAGCGGTACAATCGGTGCTACAAGGAGGGAGAGAGAGAGCGACAAAGAGAGAGTGAGAGAAGGCCAAGGTGATGGCTTCCTTTGGTGATGGCATGTAAAACGCGCTTTTCTGTGGGACTTCTGCTGGCATCAGCCTCACAGCCATCATTGTGCTCTGATGCTCTGGGGGCGGAGGTGGAAAGTCGAAAAGCCAGACATTGCCAACGGCCTGGCGAGGTTGAAGAGCACGGGATCGTAAAATGGGTTACGTGTTCCGCGAGGGCCATGCCTGAAGTCGGTCTGCGGCACGACGTCTTACCTCGTCTGCAGAGATGGGCGACGCAATCGGATGGGCGGCTGATGGGCAATGATGGTACAGATTCTTTTCACGCTGCTCAAGAGAGGGGAAGAGGAAGGGTGGAAGCTGTGCGCCGTTAGCCGTTGAATGGAGCTAGCTATGCCCCGGGGGTTGGGGGAGGAAACAAAAAAGATTAATTATCACATAATTAAAGCGAACAAAGATTTTGTCTTCGGACAGCACTCACAGTGGTTGGTGGCGATTGGTAAGAGTGGAGGGGTGGTGTGAGGTGCGCGATGATTTGCTGAGCGGTTGCTTAGTGTCCTCTTGTCAGGGGAATGTCTTGAGGTATTCGCTCGACAGCTTATGGCGCCATAATATATTAGGAATCACGTGAATCACCTCTTGCGTCTGTGAGGTAATCGTTCTGCGAGAAATTACACAAAAAACAAAACTTATGATCATTTCAAAGCATTTTTCGTTGATGTGTTGAAAACATTCTTAGTTTTTTGAAACGTTGCATCGCTGAACTGAATTGTAGAACTGTTTTTAGATTACTTCGCTAATATTATTTCTGAAAAGTTGAGCATGAAATCGAAAAAATAAATAAATCAGATAAAACAATGCGAAATTAGTTTTTATCTGTTTTGCATCATCTGGTTGTATATAATTCTATTGTGTCATGCCTGCTATCAATGTCTGGACTTTTGGAAACAAAAATGTTTCAAAACATGATTAAAAATTGTGTTTTTATTGAATAAAAATTTCCATCTACAGTCCTATTTACTTCTACTTTCTGATGGTATACTATTCTCCTTGTTGTGCTCACCATTACATATCCATTTAATTCATCTACTTTCATCATCGAACACTTTTAAAAATATACTACTACTATCATTAGATTCAAACATCATTTTATTTTCTGTGGTTGATGCAGGTTTATTTGCAAAGGCATTTCATTTTCGAAAGTCCATGTTGAACTCAATTAGAAATGTTTGTTTTTCAATCTCATTTATTGCTTGCGGTTGGAAATAAATGTGACTTCTCTTGTATTACTCATAACAGTAATTCAATCCGGACTGATCTTACAAATATATTACAATGTAATATTACATTACATAATGTAATATTATAAATATGAGGCTACGCAAACTATTTTATACGTTGCTTTCTTCCAAAATACCATGAATTTCGTTCACACTTTTCTTCATGTTGCAGTTGCGTTGGGAGAGTCTCCCCTAAATCTACGTTTCAAGCACAAAAGTCGTCATTTTTTGTTGTACAAAATCGGTGTTATTTATGGTTTCACTAAATGACTTATGCAGCAAAAGATGCGCAAACGATATACTTGTCCAACGCATCCCATCGATGACCATGTTGTTGTAAGCTGCGCGTGCGGCATCACCTGCTCCCGGTAAGCCACTTTGAAGCGTCGCGTCCGTGAAAAAGAAGAAGAGCGAAGAGGAAAAAAGTGTATTACGGCATGTTTTGAAAAGCCATTTCACTTGCTACCTTCATCGTATATTCATCTCACGAAAGCGTCAATCCATTCGCTCCGCTCTGTGCTGCAAAATGGTGTCCTTTAGAGCTCATAAAAAATGGAAGCTTCACAGCTCCACGACGTCCCTTGCCGTCTGCAACGTGGTAAAGACGCCCAAAAAAATAAGGACGCAAAGCAAAACAAAAAGCTCACGGGTAATAGATTAGATTTTGGGCCTATTAAATTTATGGTGGAACTTGTAATTGCCCGGGCACGGTAGCCCGGGCGATGGGTGCAATGTGTCGAGAAGGAGTCGTTTAATGACAGGAAGCATCTTAAGAAGTCATTCGCGCCTCTTTCACTCGCACCCACTCCAGCCAGTGGTGCCATTCTAAAAGGGGACATTAAGGATTAGAAGTTTGTATGTGTGTGCAGCTGTGTGTGTGTGTGTGTGTTTGTATATACGAGTTGATCGTAAAACAATGGCACTCGACCGTTGCGACTCGGTGAAGTGGTAAGCCGTTTGCTGGGAGGATGAAGATTTTTGAAAGAAATTTCCAAATCTACCAACCTCCTTTCATCCCATCGACCGTGTTAGAGCGGCCGCAATTTCTTTCAATCCGCACACCATTTTAACGACACTTTTAATACGTCCAAAATTCGGTGATTTAACACCGCAACGCTAAGATGCGCCTTACCATGGAATGCTTTGTTTTATTCCTCTTTTTATCGCATTTCGCCAGATTGTTTATGATAATGAAACATAATGCACGCTTAGTGGCCAAGTAATTCCATTCCGCATAATTCTTCTCTGCATAATGAATCCTTGTGTGGAACTTTGGCACTCGACAAGCGTGTCGTGTCTGAAAGAGAAAACCATCAACAACAGAATCAGTACCTCAATTAAGAATTAGTTCTTCACGGGACAAGAGCAGCGACAAGGATGCCCCACGCCGACTCACCGCAACTCACCTTTGAAGGGGGGCAAAGTTTTCTCATCTCGCGCTCGCCCCTGACTGGCGTTTGTTTCCTCCTGCGCTCCTCGCGGGAAAGTGCATTCAAGTACCATTAGAAAGCACTTCTGGCACGCGGCTAACGAGTTGATGCATCGAATCTGGCAACCACAACAGGATGGAGCCCACACAAACACCCACAAACGATGAATCTCGTGCATGACAGCCACTCGAGAGTGTCACTTCACTGTTGGCTGATGAGGCGCATGGTACAGGGACAAACAGTACCTTTTCAAATTCTATTGACGCCCTTTCGTTCTTCGGACCTAGAGCTACGACTACAGCATTAGAAAGGATCGCGTTCTTCGCGTGTCTCACTCCAGGGGAACTCTTGAGCTCTTGTCTATCTTTTGTGAGTGAGAACGGAGCGCAAAAAACTACTCGACTGATTCTCGCCGATTCAATACCGCAGCGTAGGTGTGTCCGGATTCACCTGTCCGGAGGGACATGGATGGTGCATGATCCCGGAACGTTGTGGTCACGGTGGACATGCGGTGCGGTGGGCTTTCGCTCTCATAAATAATGACCAACTGGTGAGTGGATGGCGGTGGGTCGATGAAAAACACTTTATCGACGTCCTTGCTGCCCAGTAGTCGGTAGCGCCGTCTGGCTACAAGTGAAGTAGAGGTTCTAGTGGAGGGCACCGAAGAGTCCACTCACATCATCGTGCATGCTCGTCTGATGCTGGTTTCATCTACTTCAAGCACACGTTCGCATGGATGCCTGTGAAGCACTGAAGATCGTGATTTGCACCTTTTCGATGCACGCTCGCGTAGTGCTGGCGGTAGTGCACTTATGCTGCTTCATGCGCAATTTGTGTGGTCTAATAGGTAAGTGGTGAAGTTGAGCAGCAGTTGAGTGAACTCATTATTCTCGCACACGACTGATCGTCTCCTCCACCTTCGACTATCCGTAAAAGCATTCGCTCTAGGTCTATCTTCTATGCAAAAGTGCTTCTATGCTATGGAAGCTCGATTAACGCCTTTTTGTGGGAGAGAATGGCTGCATGTGTGTTGGAGCGTTAGATTTTGCTAAATTCCAATTGCCAGTTTGGCGCATGGACCGTCGGTGGTATATGGTTTTGCCCCGGATCACACCGGCTGACTGACCCCGTTCTACAATCCAAGGTAACGCCAAGCCGAGAGGTTGAGCCGATTGGACATGCAGGTCAGCGAGCGAGCTAACCGTGTTAGCTGTGTGTTCGTATAATTTAATCGTCACAAGCTGCAAGCTCAGCATGACATAAGAGCGACACGGTGTCGACAGACCGATGCGATGAGACCTCCTGGCGGGCAGGTTTCCATTACAGCGTGCTACAAACGACTGAGCATAATGTGACATGGCTTTCGGGCACTGTTGCCATCCTGGCAAAGGACTATCAGGACACATCAGCACCACCAGCGGCCAGCGTGCCGGGATTCCTAAAACCAGCAACCAGCAGCGAAGGGCCAACAAACAGGAAACAACGTTCTTTCGACCGGTGCACGTTCGTTAGCGTTGGCTTATGCCGCAGATTACTCAACAACAGTTCATCCAGGCACTGCTTGCTGGACCATGTTTGCTGCGTTTGTGTGCATGCGTGTGTGTGTGTGTGTGTGTGTGGTCAACACAACAGACAGCGATGCTTGTTTGGGTTAAATTTGGCTTTGATGGCGTCCGTTGTAACGAAAGCCATTTCCGGGTTTCCGCTGGAGCTATTTGCAGGTTTCTGGATCAAAGTGTTTTGTCAAGTGAACCGAACTGGCCACGGTACCGCTCGCAGGTTGACGGCAAACGAACAAAATGTAGTCGAAGCCATTGCCTTACCACCTGCTGGATGAGATTGCTGGGATGAGGTGGTTGAGTTTAGAATGTCCAGGATGGATGGCTTGTTGTGTGTGTTTTAAATGAAGGCAATTGGTGTGATAGTATCGAATGAATCCCAAACTATACATCGTCATTTATGGTTCAGTTTGTATTCAAATGTACAGTAAGCTTTCTCGATTAAAATAGAAGTAGGGTTAGTTTTGAATATCGATTTAAGAGAAACAAATCTTTTGTTGCGCTAATTATTATGAAACACTTTGTTCTGGTTCTTTTTGTTGTAGAAAACTTTTAACTGGAAAGCTAATTTAAATTACAAGATTTTTACAGAAAGGGACGATACTTCGCAAGAGATTATCTTAGAGATACGTGATGTAATTGGAGTAATTTTTCTTCTTATTTCTGGCAGGAAAAGAGCGGTGCAGCATCTGAATGTCAATTACTTTTGAATGTGAACGCATTCCGATGTATTCGCGATCTTCTGGTTGGTTAGACTTATTATGTTGCTGATGAGGCGATACAGTCGATGAACCGATGGCGATAAATTGAGTAGTTATTTTTTAACGACGTCCAGCAATATTTCGGTCTGTTAATTCATATAAATTTATGTCAGTAATTCTATAAACATCTTGCGTTTATTATAAATCGGAAATAACAAATAGGCAATAAGTCACGAGAAGAAGAAAGATAGATCGATGGTTATACAAATGCTTATACTATTACTAATATATTGTGAAACTATTTTATTTAAAATATTCAATCGTATAAAGATACGAGTAAAACACCTTTACTTCCAAAATACGTAAAAAGAGATTGAAAAGGTTATAACAATTTCTAGCGAAAAATGTTAAATTACATACTTTACCGTTCTTTTATGTTTAAGTCATATAAAAGTCATAATATTTTAATCGGCAATTTCCAGATCCTCAATTTAGTTTACTGATGCAGGCATCAGATGCGTTGAACCGATGCAAATTAAATATTATTTGTTTGCGAAGATCTCATTACAAAGTTCTCATGATTCAAATGTACGCAATCGAGCTTTTCGATGCATTAATACATTGATAAACTGCTCGCTCTTCGTTCCACACACTGTTAGACGATGGCACGGCTCGACGATCAACCGCAAGAAGTTAGTCAAACCCCTACCACACCACACACGCAGTAATCTTCGTCACGTGTCTCACGTCTTGTTTTACGAGCTCGAATTAACCATCCAACCGATTCCAATCAAACATACATATGCACGTGCCATTCTTCACTTTTCTCCGTCCTTCCTATCGTCGCATCCGCTTTCTCTCCCGTCCCGTGGAGTGCTCAATCACTCCAAACCACTAACCACAATGGTGCGGCTACAAGACCGGCACACACACTTACACACCACGTGTTTTTTTTGTACGATCTTATCATTTATTCACTCATTCACGGGGTAGTTGGCCCCAGAAGACGGGGAGCAGAAGTGGAAGCAGAAGAAGAAGAAGCTACCTTTCGGTAACCCGTCAGGGTCCAGTCCGAGGATCCGAGCAGTGTTCGGAGTGTGTGTGTGTGTGTGGTAAAGCATCATCACCACCAAGTACATGACAGTGTATGAGTATATGAACAAACCATCATCACCATAGTCATCATCTGCATCATCAGCACTGTTGTCATGGGGGGTAGGGAAGAGGGAAACGAGTTGATCAGAACACGGGACAGGATCAGGACAGGATCCTGGATTTTCGCAAGGAAGGGACCACCACCGCGCACACCATTGCAGGATTGACGCAACGGCCTTCGTTCGTCGCAGCCGCAGGTTGAATGAATATTTGATTAAATTTGCTCCTAATACTTTTAACATGCTCGTCGTCGTCGTCGTCGGCCACCGTCGGTAGGCCAACCCGTAGTTGTACCCCGGGGGAGGGGGTGGAAAAGTTCAGAAAAGGGGGCTGGGAAGCGTTATTCCAGGTGTCCCCTCCCCAGTTGGTAAAGAGAAGGGAGAAAGGAAAGGAGAAGGACAAACACTAAACGGTTCCTGATTGTTTTTGGCCTCCCGTTCCGTTGTCCAATGGAGCCATTACCAAGGCCCAGGCAAGGGGCTGAGACGGTTGGTGACGATAATTTTCCAAGACACGCTTCTAATCGATGGACAATCGGGAACACGGCTCGCGTGCGTGCTTCTGTCTGTGTGTGACATCGGTTTATAAGGGGTGAATCCGTCACATACAGTAATGCGTCGTTTATCACCGGGACGAGAGAAGGGTATTAACGACTCGGCGGTGGTGGTGCTGCTGCTGCTCTTCCTTCCTTCTACTCCGCGAGCTCAAGCTCATCATTCATACGCTTACCCTGGAATGGATGGGAGGCTTTTGTTGGCGCTCACTGGACAGTCGATGAGCCCACCACCTGTTTACCTCCGGAGATAATGGGGTAGAAACGATAATCAACCCCAGCGAACGCACATTCTCCCCCGGGGGAGAGTGTCATCAAAGCGAATGATGGGGAGCTCCAGGGGAAAGGGGTGTAACTTTGTGGTCACGCATGTGCATGGATTAATGTGTGAGTAAATAGGTTTGTGAAGCAAATTACTGATTACTTTGTTGTTGTTCAAACCCATCGCAAATGAGGAGATTTCAAATGATGGAAGATTATAAGGATATTGTCTTTTAGTTTCAGAAAGTAGTTTAATACCTTCCAAAGAAAGCTTTTCGCTTGGGTGTAATGCAACAGTTTGGCATGAAGAAAATAACAAAAAACTGGAATTCAATGATTTGTGTGCACAATTTATAGTCGGTCACGGTTGTTGTTTATGGTCGAGTCACGGTTTATTTGTGTTGTGTGTTTATCACGTGACCGTTTTTACAGCCGCGTTGTGACGAAACAGTGTTTGCTACATTTTATTCAACCTTTTAATTTTAGTTTTTATCCAACAACGCCAGTCCTTAGGGTTAATTGACAGATTTTTGCGGATGTTTAATCCAATCCAATAAGGTTTTTAAAATGAGCAAATAATTTTGTTTTGAATTTTAAAAAATGTGCCTGTTGCTCAGGAAGTTGTGAAGATTATTCGTATGCAAAACATTATTCATAGAGTTCCGGAAACATTATTTTTGAGAAACTAACACTACATTTGAGACAAGACTACATTTGAGAAAATAAAGCTAGCAATTGGCTATTCAGTGAATGCAGTGAATTTAAAATCTCGTCGGCAATAGAATTCTCGAATTAATTGAAAACTATTCACTCCTTTAGTACAAAAGAAATCCAAAGGTGTCCTTAGATGTACATTTCTCAAGAAACATACGATTAACGAACTGTCTTGTAATTATTTGATTATATGTTGATTGTCGATGGCGTTTTAAGCAATCCATGCGCGTGCCATGATTGAATAGTCTAGCTAGAAAAACGGAGCTGTTGTTCATTGGAACATACATTTTAACGAATCGTATGGCGCAGATTATCGGATAAAGATCGGATAAATAAAGTTTTGTATCCGATATGTAATAGATTTGATAATCGATTTCATGTTGTAATCAATTACAAAGACGCAAATGGGGAATTTTAGTATCTGTATTAAAGCATTAGTTTAAACTTTAAGCAAAAGGGCATATAGCAATAAAAAGGATCATATGGTCTAACGATAAATTCCTAGGAGGATTGGAATTTCCAATAACATTTGTGGTGTATTGAATCAAACTATCCGCTTCGTAGCTGTGCTGAAGCCTCTTTTTGTTGTAAAAGGAATATTCCAAAATGTATCAATCCACAATACACCGATACTTCATAACGCATCACGGGACTCGCTCTGTCATCGCCACAATCGTGGACAATAAACCGGTAGCTGGTGATGCGGTCGAGAAACTCCCGTACAATAACCACCGGACCGGAAGCCATGAAGCTGAAAAGTACACCACATGCGGCCGCCGGCTAGCAAAAGCCCGGAAGCGATGGTCGCTGGTTAACGGTGGTTTCAGCAGCAGTACACCAGCCCGGAACAATTGCCGTGGGACCGGTGTTTCGAATGGCCGTACATATTTGCTGTGGATGAATAATTAATATGGTCCCATCCAAGAATCAGCCCGCGGTCCTGCTGCTGCCGGTGCCGTTACTGTCTGTGTGTTTGTTCGTTCCCTTTCCCTCCGGAGGGAATTCTCATCATCCGGCATTTCCTCCCGCCGGTGACAATCGAAAAGAAAACAAATGAAAATTGTCAAAGAACAGAGCGAAAACGCGGAAAGGGAGGAACGAGAGAAGGAGAAAGAGAGAGAGAGAGAGAGAGAGAGAGAGAGAGAGAGAGAACAAAGTGAGTGCGGACCATTGGAACATTGGAATGAAGCTGGAATAACAATATATCCAACTCACAGAAATATACACACGTCCACTGAGGGCCGGACTGAGGAAACATGCAAAACTCGTAAATCATTCACCGGACACCAGAGCCCTCCCTTCCACCCCCCCCCCCCCACACCCCTCTAGAAAGTGGCACGGAGGTGCAAATGAGTAGCGTTGGTCGTTGGCAATGACCGGGACACGGTTTTCAGGCAGCCAAGCAACGCCCCGCAGTAATGCGCACGAATCACGCAACGTGATATTCACACGCTGTCGCCCTTCGCATTCCTGAATTTCAACGTTCATTTTCCACTTTTTTACATGGGCGCAACTACTGACAGGTAACAGTTATGTTACGTGCTGGGCGTGTTTCTTCTTTTGTTCGTTCGTTCGTTCGCTAAAATCGCTTGTCTGTTGTTTGCTTGTTCGCTTGCGTTTTGATTTGTGTGCTTCATTAGCTACGAAATTGATTTTAAATAAAAGTTCCTCTATTGTTGGTAATGGTGAGCGAATGGAAGATTCCTTCCATGTGAACTATGCTGGTGTCCATTGTCTATTATTCGTAGCACCTTTAAGGCTCTGGACAGTCAATGCTTCGCTAGTGAAGTATTTGTATTATTATCAAAACAAATTGTTGCTTGTGTTTGTTTGTTGAAGTAGTACACGTGGCTTCGAAAGGCTCCTCAACAAAGACCTCATAAGCTGTTAAGGAGCAAAGTGGCATGACAGCCAACAACGACACATACATTACCGGATGGCACGGAAGGTAATGCATCATAAACAACTTGTCTTTGTTTTGAGGCCCACCAAGGGACGTCGGTTACGTTTGTTCATCACCGGTTCGCACAGCACACATACACACACATCCTGTGCACACGGATAATTGAAGGTTATCCGGATGTCACAAGCAGTGCAGAGGGTTGGCTCTGAGTTGACTTCTGCGTTGGCCGGGGCAGGAAGCACTACTAAGAATTCATGCAATATTCATAAATCGTGGCGAATTATCACCACAAAGCACTGCTCATTATCATTTTAAACAGAGAACTGCGCACGGTTCTGCCATGCACTCTTCGTACGAAACCGACGACGATGGCGACCGGTTTTACTATTTCCTTTTAGCTTCTACCGGGGGAGGGTCGAGGGCTTTTCCCGGGTGCCATAAAACGGGAACCCCTTGCTAGAAAAGCTGCTAGCATTGTAAAAAATCTATTTTTCCCTCCGACTTCCTGGAATGAAGCTTTGTACCGGTTGGTTTCTCGGAAAAGTACCCTAATCGAGGAGCTTTCGTTGGAGCTTTTGGGGTTAGATACTCGCATACTGCTAGATGCTGCTGAGTCCCTCGAGAGTTTCCAGCGGGTGGTTCATTCTATTGTCCTTGAGTGTCTGGCGTTTTCAGAATGAACGCTATTTGTTTATAACCATCAGGGGATGGTAAGGAAATTTGTCGAACTAGACTCAACGCTCTAGAGCTAGGCGTTGGTAGCGTTCTCTGGTGCAATAGATGTGTACTATGGCTCGTTATGGTAGTGGTTGTGTGAAGGATAACGAAGTACAGGCAAACAAGAATGTTTACATGTTTATAAACAACAACGTCTTATGAACTGATAATGTTAGGACTGTTTATCCTTAAGAACTAATGAATTAAATTATTTTTATATATTTCTATTTGATGTTGATGTATGTTTAGTTAATTCAATTATGGCCTTAAACAGCCTATCAATTTGTGGCTAAATTTAACACATATTCTTGAACATACAAGACAAACGAATTTAACAGAAATAACTTATGCCATAAAATTAAAATGAAATGATTATGTTACGACTTTATAAGATTCTTCGATAAAGAGAATGACCGAGAATAGTCTCAGCATGTAAAGCAGCTATGTAAAATGGGAAAAAGAGATATGCGCATAATTTCTCGGAAAATTATTAATACAAACATTACGGTACGCGCCTCCGCTTATTTATCTAATTGGCTGCATTGGCATGCGACTCGACTGCGTACTAAATGGAATCAAACTAAATGATGAATTTTCCATCCACTGCCACGGTGGCCAGTGTACCGATTGCTCAAGTGTGTCATCTGCCCACGAAACACTCCACTGCTGCCAATGTCAATAGCAAAACATTGAAATGCAACCATCATTAGCTTTGTCACCTTTGGTCGAACCGATGGATCGATGGATGGTAGAACCGGGTTTTTTGGGGCCGCTCCCATTGGGTCAAACCATGCAGAATGCAAACGGCATCCACCCAACGCCAATACCACCCACTGGCCTGGGTGCATACAACATGAAGCAGCAGCAGGAGATGCGGGCTAACGTTGGCTTTGACCGTAGTTCTCGGCATCATCGGCAATCGACCGAGATGGGCCCAGGTGTCTCACGCTCTGGAGGCCGCTCCGTGGTGGCGTGGCCTTGATCGGGAAAGAAAGCAGCCCCCCCCCCCCCCCTCCACGCACCCTTGCTCTGATCAGCTGCCGGCCAGGAAGGTGTCGCGGCCATTTATAATTAATTAGCGGAATTACAATTTGGCCTCGAGCCATCGGCCAATCATTTCGGTTTTGAGGTTGATGCTGATTCCCCCTCCCACCACAGGCACAGAGTCCTCTCTTGGGGGTGGTACCATGGGTTGGAAAATCAGGTCAGGCTTTCGGCGGCCACCATCAGCGTTGTCGTCGTTTGATGAAGGCAATATGTGAGATGGACTCCTATTTTTGGGGTTGGGCGTTTCAGTTAAACATGAACTCCGGTAATGTCACGGTACAAGTGCAACAGAGGGTCGCGGGGTGGGAGGGAGACCCACCGTGACCCAAAAAGCTCGAGCTCAAGTTGCCCAGCCGGAGGCGTGTGCCAAGTGAAACGTGCCAAAAATGTTGCACCATTTGGGGTACGAACGACAAGAGCACATACGACATTACAATTACTGGTCAAACACACCTGGCAAAACACCGAAGTCGTGGATTGGCAGCACTAGTTTTTTTCTGAGGAAAAAGTATAAAAAGTAAAGCAACCTCATTTCCGGTAGCAGCAATTCCTTGCCAATTGGTGGATTAAGGCATTGGAGATATGCTGGCTAACCACAAATGGTTTTATCGTTTCGAATTGGCTGCTTTTCTGCTTCGCAATGCGTTTTGAACCTGCAAAAATGTCCGCCTTTGGATTTTTTGTTTATTAAAAGCGAGCTTTGCATTACTATCCTAAAAAAGGATACATTTTTGTTAGAAAAACTCGATCAAAAACTTACCATAAAGTTACTTACCCCTGTACATGTAGTAAAGTTCAAAAGGATGTTGCAAAATGTATTGCAAAATGCTTTATATTAGTCAGATTTAATTTAAAAAACTCCAAACATATTACGCTATAGTTATGAAAGGTTCAACATTAAGGGAAAAAATGTTTCAAAAACTTTGAAAAATGTGTATAAATAATAACCTGACAGTTAGAGATAGAGTAAAGAACCTGCCAGCTTGTTATAACAGAGTTCACGTTAATACAGTTAAAAAAGTTTAAGTTTAAGTATATACAAAAATTATAAGGATGTACACATCAAATGAAATCAATGCGTTGTCAATGTGAGAAGGTAGTCAAAGCAAAGACCTAAGCAGTTCCCTGTACAGCCCTCTATGCGCATTTCAAACCTCAAACTTAACCTCAAGCAAGGTAGAGATCGTTTCGACAACCGGACGAGGACGCAGGAGCTGTGAGGTCATTTGACGCACTTTCAGCGCCTTTCCCCCCAAAAAGAGGATACATGCCGGACGTGCAGGAGGTAGAGAGAGGTGGAGAGAGAGAGAGAAAGAGAGAGAGAGGGAGGTGGAGAAAACCCACAACACAAAATCAGTTCGTGGACAGCGTCTATCGATTAGAATATCCCGGCAATTAATCATATGACCGTCGACCATCACCACCACCACCACCACCACCAGCAGTACCAGTAAGTGGACCAATTGACGTGAACTGGTCCCTTTGCTGCTAGGCCGTTGACCAATCGACCGTTTTTCAAGGGTCTCTCTGTGGTCCCGGTCGGGTCCGGTCTGTTCGGAACACGTTGGTTGACGCAGTAGAAGAAGAAGGGCGGAAGTTGAGAAACATTTCCGTCACCTCCGTTGCTGCGGAAGGCCATGAACGGCATCAGCAGGACCCACCCCCCATCACCCCACTACAAATGTTTGGTTAATTTGTGTCCCTCCATTTCCACTCGAATTCTGTTTGCGGTGTTTGACGAAATGGGCGATAAGTGAAGGTGCACCCTTTGCTCCTGCTACTAAAAAGCTTTTACAGACACTCACGCGCGTGAGTGCCAAAGCTCTCCTGTACGGTGAGTGACCGAACCAACAGCCTGCCTTAACCCGGAGTACGGTGCGTACTCCACGAGACCATCATCAGCTGGTTTTGGGTGAGCTTTTCACTCCCACCCCTCCCTCCCCCCCTTCCCAGGGTTCGGGGGCGTGGGCGAACCAGCTGTGAGCATGGGCAGTCCTCGTGGGTGGCTTCCTCCGTTCCGTTCCTTTCCGCCGGTTTTGCCGAAAAGGACGAAGGACGAAGTCGAACCCGATGATCGGCCATTAGACGGCCTGCCACACGCCACGTAACAGGCGGACGGACAGACAGGCCAGTGCCAGTGCTTACCAGGTCGTCGTCCGGTACGGTCGACGATTTGTTGCCCGGGTTGTTGTTTTTTCGGTGTCGTGTCTGTGTGTTTTGTGCGCGCGCCCGTGTATGTGTGTGTGTGCGCGCGCTCGTATATGTATGTGTGTGCGTGTGTGTCTATTTGGAATTGCTTCTTCTACGGCAAACGGCTTTTGCTTCGCTCGGTCGATCTGTCTCTCAGTCGCTCTTAAGTCTCCTGTCGTTACCTGTTTCATCGATGGAATCTTCGAATCGCTTCGAGCGCTATGTCCCTTCAATGCCTACCGCCCACTCCAGTGCTGTCTTCTTCTTGTCGTCCTTGTAATCGACATCTGCGTTCACTATTGTCGTAAGTTCTTTCGTATGATCGGTTAGATCGTAGGACCTAAAAGCGCTACGCAACGGCTACGCAGTGATCGGACCGCTGGGGTGAAAATCGCTGCTTTCGTAACTGACGGAACTGACAAATAAACAACGCGCTCCACGACGAGCCTTATGACAGCAAAACAAGGAAGTGGCAACGAGAAAAAGAGAGAGAGTGAGTGAGAGTGAGAAAGAGAGAGAAAGACTGAACGGAGTTGAACGATAACGTCACGACCGTGACGAAACGGCACGAAGCATCCTCTAAAAAACCAAAGCCTCCTTTGGCACCCTTGTAACCCCGTCGTTGCACGGCTTCGTCGAACGCACTTGACGAAAACTTAACGAAACCTTCTATTGCGGGCATTGCCGACCCAGCGAACCGCGGGCGAACTTCAGTCGCCGTTTTGGCCCGTCGGCGTTTCAAACGGCGTTCGAAGAACAAGTGCCCCCCCTCCCCGCGTGTGGCCGCCCACGACAGCCATAGCTGGACGCCAGCAGCTGCAGTAGCTATGTGCACGTTTGCATGAGGTGTTGTGGGGATATGAGGAAGTATCCGCGTACGTCACTTGATCGTGTGGCAGATGTAAAGGGTGTGTGTTTGTGTGCGAGAAGGAGGACTGAGAAGTTTTAAACGTTTTTTGTATGTGTGCAAAGGTGATCTTTAATAACAACTTCGAACACAAAAGAGTTGAATGGATAGTGTCTTCAATGACATCTGCCAGGTGGACGAAAGAATACAAATTAAGATATGAGTTATTTCGATAAGGAGTTGACTTAACTATTATCGGCTATCGGGGAATACAACGCTTAGTGCACTTTGACGAGCGTTTAAATTGTAAACTGAGGAGCAGCAGCTCTTTACCTCAAAGGTTCACTCGAGTGTAAGCTTCAGTTCAAGTGTTAGATGTATGCAAATGATGTGATTTCGGTTTTACGGAATTTAATGTACGCCCTTTTTGACCAACATTAAACCGAGAGTCGAGCAAGAGTTCAAGTCGAGCAAGAGTTCCGGAAACGGAACTGAGTCCCGATCGCGATCCTCCTTTTCCCCTCTTGACGAACGAATTTGATTAAAGTGCGCCACCATTTTGCGGAGTGCTTCGCGAGTGTGAGCTTCGCGGCTGAGAACAGGTGCAGCTGTGCGCATTCCGCAAGTGAACGACCGCATTCGCTGCACTCGCCAGGTGACTGCATGTAGTGGTTCACGGCATGTAGCTGCTGGGCCCCGTGGACCGAGGGTTTAAAATTGTAAATCATCCATCGAAGGATATCCGGTGGGCACCGTTTCGTTTTTTAGTTGTTGTTGTCACTCTCCATTCCACTCGTGGCCTCACTTCGAAGGACGTAACGCACATTGTGGTGGTGGTGGTGCAGAGTTGCATTGTGTTGCAGTGTAATGACGGATGATGATAAATGCATTGAGCGCGACTTGAGTCGCGAACGAAGTCAACGCGGATCAACATGGATGTGCAATCAACGGGAGGAAGTTTCGTCGAGCATCGAGCATCGAAAGTGGGTGTGATGTGGCCTCTGCTGGCCTCCTCCTTCTCCTCTCCGCAGCAGCAACAACAACAAATCGGTGTCGTAATCAAGTGCTCAGTGGCCGTGTCTCAGTGACAACCAACAACCAACCAACTGTGTGCGTGTCCGTGTGTGTGATTGTGTAAATTCCCTGGTACCGAAATGGTGCGGCTACTATCGAATCACAGCTGTCGGTGTTGTGTGTGTCTGTCTCGTACCTGGTTGGAGGCAGCAATCTCGGAAGGTATTGTGGAACCAACCAACCAACACAAGCGGTTCCTGCGGGATCTGCCGTTGGGCGGATTTTTGGAAAATGTGACCCGCAACTCTCCAGAATTTGACATACTGCAGAGTGAACGAGAGCGAGAGAGCAAGAGCTCCCGGTGGACCCCGTGGAATCCCAGGGACAAGGGGATTCGATGACGACTAAAAATGCTGCAGCAGCAGCAGCAGCAACAGTGGGCACAAAAAACCCGGACAGTCGATGTCGATGAAATATGAAGGAAACGTAGAGAGGGAGAGCAAAAATGTGGACCAAAACCAACAATCTTCCTTTCGTTCCCTTTTTTGTGTGCTACACTTCCCGCTGCCCTTCACCTTTTCGCCTTACAGCTCAATCCATATTCTTCCGTATTATCCGTGGCAATCGCGTTGGTCGAAGGAGTGTCCGCAGCGGTGGACACAAGGTAGTGGTGAGCCGTGGTGATTGCTCGCCAAGCGGTCCAACAACACACCAACCACCGAACGCTGGATTTATGATGTATCAGCAGATATACCATAACTTTATAAAAACGAATGCAGCATTAGAGAGGGGGAGGAGATGAGGTGGATGGCTAAACCGAACGTCGACGTCGCCATCGACGCGTTGACCTTGCACGCTGGAATAGTAACAAAAAAATCAGATTTTTCCAATGAATCCAAGGGGAGAACGGAATGAAAATGTAACGTAAAAGGAGGAAAGCGAGAGGGGGAGAGAGAGAATGAAAGAAAGAGACAGAAAAGGAATAGAAGTAGTTACTAAACTGCAAGAAACAGCGCTTCTCTGTTCGGACGGAGTGAGGATGATGATGGTGAAGAAATTGTTTGATTTATGCTTCGAATATGTCTTTCTTCCGCCATGTTGTTGGAGCCGAATGTATTCCTGGAGTGGTATAGGATTAATAAGTTTCAAGCGTTATTACGATATTCAGTTTGGGGCTTTCCTTGAATTTAAGGGGTATAGGAATTGTTGAATACCCCGCACAGGCTGGTTCCTTGTTTAGAACTCTACTCAAACATATGCTCGCTTTAAACAATAATTTTATTAGATCATTCTGTTGTTGACTCAAAGCTCAGTTCTATCGCTTCGCCCTCACCTCCTGCTGGTTTGAATGTAAAAAGGAACAAAAAGACAACAACTAAAACACACTCGAAAGCGCCAACCTCTAGAGAGAGAGATAAGAAACACAAGTTTGATGTTCATGGTCACGTCATTAATCAAAAATCAGTCCAGTGCGGACGCCCCGTGGAAAAGGTGCTGTTGTGGTGGGGTAGCGGGCATCCTATTCAGGAGCTCCAAGTGGAATTAACTTCTGCTAAGCCGCCTCTACCCCACCCCACGGCGGCGTAACATTTTTAGCAAATCATTTGTTCTCGGCCCTCTCTTCGTCTTTGGCCACCTTATTTTGATTCTTCCGCTACCATGTTTGGTGTTTATTTAGCTTTTTATTTTTTGCTCAATGCGCAGAGCCAGACAAGACAGCGTTCGGTCCGGTTCGGTAAGATGCGTTCTAGAGGCCCGGGGAGCTTACGTGGTTCATATGCTTCACGTCCTAATCCCTCATCCATCTTCATCGAACACTCGACCGCAACAGATACCAGCCAGCACATGGCCATACATAATTTAGCATAAGAGGTCAAGCAGCGAAGCGGAAACCATAACCGGTCCTTCTTGCACCAGTAAAGGCACGTCCAGCGTGCTTCGTTGTAACCCGGCTGGGGAGGTATAAATAAATTAAAATTGAAAAGTGGAAGGGGAATCGGCCGCAAACAAAGAATTAAGGGGATTTTATAGATTTTTTTCGCTTTAATTCGCTATAAAAATTTCTTTAAAAGAAATAATCTTTTGATAATATTATGAAGAAAAAGATCAATCGAAAATGAACCGACAAAGATTCAACCGTTTGAATAAGTATGCTTTGATTAGTGTTTTATACATTGTCCAAATCCTCAAAAGCATTACTTTTTCATGATAAACATTACAATGCATGCAACATTAAAATGGAAAAAGTTTAAATTTGGAAAACAGTCATCAGAAACACTTTGAGAAACTAATAATCTAACGAAATAATATTGATCTATACATTTTGGAAGATCGCGCACGATGCTACGGTGGACCGGGACATCGTAAACGACTATTGATGCAATGGTTGTATTTTTGAAACATATTCTATCAAACATATTTCTATCAACTTCATAAAACCTTGCGCTTTAATGTAACATTGAGCATACAATGTGATTGATTCGAGGTTCGTGATAAAAATGTCTATTAAAAAAGTTATCATCATGCAACTACCCTATAGGGACAGTGCCTTACAGTTATCTCAAATTCTGTAAACAATTGACTTAAACTTATGGGCCCTATTCCGAGTGTCTGTCTTGCAAACGAGACTGCTGTACTACAGCTGAAAAAAACATGGCAGTCTTGTTGAGCTCTTATGAATGAACTTGTGATTTTTTACAGCCGGATTTCAAAACAAATACTAATACTAACAAATTTTTCACCAACACCACTAAAACCCAACATCTTTCGGTCCAATGGCAACGAATCTTTCAGTCTCGTTTTCAAGACTCAGAGTCTGGTAAGTTTTAGCAACAGACTCTGAGTCTTGAAAACGAGACTGAAAATGGTAAAATTTTTCGTTTTGGTCGTAGTTGCCATTGGAGCGAAAGATGTTGGGTTTTGGTGGTGTTGGTGATTAATTTGGTAGTATTAGTATTTGTTTTAAAATCCGCCTGTAAAAAATCACAAGTTCATTCATAAGAACTAAACAAGACTGCTAAGTTTTTTTCAGCTGTAGTACAGCAGTCTCGTTTGCAAGACAGACACTCGGAATAGGGCCCTATATTTCCTGTTGTTCTCGCGTATCGAGTCTCTCATTCCCACTCGAAGCCCGTTCGGAAAGTAACTCGTAAAGTGCAACCAGCGCAGCACCAATGATCGGTCAGCATTGCGCCAGGAAGCTTTCCCGGACATGGGCAGTGGCGGCGGCAGTCTATGCAGATATTTATTTTCTCGTTTCCGATTACCTCCTCACTCATTTCCGATGCTCTTAAAGTGTGCTTTTTCCTTTGGTTTGTCAGCCCAACGCTCAGGAACCACGAGGTTGCCCGCAGCTGTGTGAGTGTGTGCACGAGCTCGAGCCAGCCCTCGAGATGTCTATTGGTCCAAGCAAATCGTTTCCGTTGCGTTGGTGTGTTTTCGGGAGTGGGAGAAGCGTTGGCGTACGAGTGGAGGAACCAAAATGAATGTGCTTTGTGTTTAGAAAACTGACTTCCTGTTTTCCCGGGTAGCGTGGAAGGATGTTTCCCAATTCATTTTTTTCCGTTTTCATTTTGCCCATTCTTGCGTTGCGTCTTCAGGAAACTCTCCTGGGCGCTTCGGTGCAGGGCGCGAGGACAAAGTTTCCTCCATTTTCTTCACAGATTTTCTTTTTCTGCTCCTCCTTTTTAAACTATCTTTTCCGTGTTCGATCGAGCGGCGTGGAAGCGTTGCAGCGCGATCGGAGAAAACGTTTAATGGCCGCCCACAACTGCGCCAGGCACACCCGGTTGTATGTGGTAGTGCCTTCACCGTTCTCTCGACAGCGGGAGAATGTCAGAGAAGGAAAAGGAAACTGGGAAGGAGGAACCGCAGCATTCGGTTCCCTCCCCCGCTCTCTTGATGCTCGTAAGTGGTGCCGTAAATATTGCCTGCAACTTGCAAATGTGTAACGAGATGGAAGGCATCGCCGGCGACACCGTTTACCGTCCGCCGCCACCACGTGAACGTTTCCCTGAACGGAGGAAACGAAAACGATTTTTCCGGAAACTCTTTCTCTTTCGCTCTCTCTGTCTCTCGCTCTTCTAGCGCATTCACGATGTTTCTGAACTCATCTGGAATGTAGATATTGTAAAGGAAGAGTTTCCTTTGGCTGTGCTGTTGAGCATTTTTTTCTTCTAGTGTGCTTCCCCGGTTCAAATGCTCACAAGGCTGGCATATCAGCCCCTTCAACAATGTTGTGGTATCGTTGCGGCGGCTTTTTCCTGAAATAGATAGTTCATAAAATGTTTAAATGATACTTTAATGCTTACAACAGAGAACGAAAAGGAAGCAGACGATGTTGTGATGCTGGCAGAATAGCTAATTACGAACAACAGTCACGAAGATAAAGACTCAACAAGTACACTCATGCCTCTCACTCCTTTTTCGCGTTGATAATCCTAACGAGGTTGATACCAAATCAAAGCTGCAACGATGATGGCCAGGTCATGGTACACTCGCAACAAAAAACAACGATAATCACAATCTCTTAACCAACTTCTTTACGGTTCCTGGCCGCCATTGGCCAACGGTGCGTATGTGAGCTTTCAAGTAAACGGTTTCATTGTCGCGTCCTTCCACCTCCAAAAAATCCGGCCACCGTAAAGAGGCCGCCATAAAGCGTACATGTTAATGTGATTTCGCGTACAATTAAAGTCACGGCGGAGTCGTGCTGCTGGCACTTCAAATAATGTACAACGCTCGGTGAAAGTACTTTCGGCCAAGCTCGTAAACCGGTTCTTTATAGCGAGCGTGCCAAATGGCTCAGCAGCACTTTCTTTCGGCAAAAAGTCTGCAAAAATCTGGAATCTGGCCGACGACGGTCGACGCTTTCCTTAGCTTGACTGTTACTTTAGGCCATAGCATCAATCCTGCTACACGTGTTCCGAGCCCCGAGGTGGTGACCTGGGTGGTGAGTTTTTCAAACCTGGCACACCATGAAGCCACTCTCGGGACCTTCGCTTAACCCAACCCAACCAATCCTTGCCCCCCTTCACTTGGGATCGCTAAAACATTCATTCGAATGAATTTGCCTTCGTTCACTATCCCGCCGAATGGTCCGATTTTGGTGCCGGAATGGTATGGGATGCCTGTCGAGATTCAAAAATAGCTCACAAAGCCTTAGCCCTAAGGGAGCCCCAGATAGGGGGTGTTGGTGTGAAGATCAATGCCCGAAAGACGACGGGCGACGATTGGGTTTCTCTTTCGATCCCTTTTTTGGTGATATTTTTTTCATGCCTTTGTCCAGTGGCCCCGCGTCTGGTCTGGGGACACATGGGGTGGAAACCACGTCAAACCGTGGTGCGAATCGTGGAGAAAAGGGGGACGAACTCGTCTCCTCCTCTTCCCAAAGATCATTTGCACCCGTCTTCGGTGCCGAGTTTAATCCTTTTACGACTCATTCCGAATTAAACAGTACAGTTTCTCGTGCGGTGATGCTGCTGGTGATGGTGGCGATTTTTCACCTTCTCGATGAGCGTATTTCGTTCGGACTGTCGGAGTGTCGGAGCGACTGTATGCAAAATTCAGCTCGATAGAAGATTTTCACTTCCAGCGCGCGTGTGGTCAGATTTAGCTCTTCACCCGCAGGATCAGCGATTCATGTTGGTCTTGGCTTTAGCCCTGAACCACTGGCTTGCGAGTGATCGTAATCCCCAAGAGTGCCATTGGCCTGGCGTAGGGTTTCAGATTTTTTTGGGGAATTTGAAAAGGCCGCACAAACCACACACACATTGGTGGTCCGTCTGGTGTGCTAGGACACAGGATTACGACGGGAGGCTGTGTGCTGCTGCTATTGCTGAACTGTCGGCTGGATTATCCGGTGAAAGGACGAAACGACGAAAGGGAAGGTTTGGTGGATCACTCGTGAATTTGAAAGCACAGTCAATGGCTCGTGCTCGAATCAATAAGTAATGAATGAGCGGAGGGCAAACCAAGATCAAACGTTCTTCGAAATCGAAACCCCACCGAAGGGTTGCTGAAATTGTTCGGTCCAGAGAATTGGAGAACGGGCGAAAAACGGGTCCTTTCTTTACGACTTTACATCAAATCCGAGAGGTTAATGGGGTCCCCGAAATCTTAACCCGGAGAATTACTCGATTTTTGACCATTTTCTTACGATCGCCGGTAGTCCAGGCTAGGCCGGTGGTTTGTTTGACATCTGCTGTTCGTTGTGTTCCCGGAAATACTTGAATACTATTAAAGAAAATTTTTATTTTCTTTCGAAATGTGATTTGGAGCGTTGCAATAAAAATTTTTCTCACATTGGGACTCAATAGCATTACATTTCACACGCTTACGTTGCTATTTATTATTCATGCCAGCTGGTCGAATTGCCCCAATCTCGGTAACTTAATGCCACAAACTACAGGAACATCCTCAGCCATAGAAAGCGGATTTCCGAAATTTCTTTCTGCTGGAAACAGAGTTCGCCAGGAAAGTAACTTTAACGATGCTCTGTTCAATCAATGCTGGTGCGAGAGAGTGTGTGTGTGGAGTGGAAAGCTCAATTGAAGTTTTATATGTTTAGTTTCCTTTTCGAGGCAATAACCGCAGATGCACTCCTGCGAGTTGTCGATCGGTGAAAACTTCATAGCACTTCGCCAGCACTCTAGCAGCATCGTTAGCATGAATACGGGAGTGTCGATTGGTAGTGGATGTGACACACGACGACACATCGAAATCGAAAGCAAGGAATGCCGCTTCGTAGCTACACTTGAGAGAGTAGGTTGTGTTGTTGACGCTGGCTTTTCAATGAACTTATGCCGATCAGCACGAGGTTGCACCATCTTGGCTGCGAGATGCAGATGTTTCCGTCATTCTCTGACGCAGAGGAAACCGGCCAGGAATAAAACTAGAGTTCTCTTCTTGTCGCTCATAGTGGTTTGACTGTACGTCTCCCCTTTTGAATGGCTATATTTAATTAATGTTTCGAGTAGCAGGATGGAAAAGAAAACAAACAGAAAGGCGAGGGGTGTTTGGTTCTGCAAAGGACTTAATTAATATTGCTTGGTCTTTTATCTTCTGGTGCTTATGTTCGAAGTCGAAGAAGAGGATGTTGATGAACGTAAATGCATTTCAATAAAAATAGAAAACACTTCCCATTTGTTTAAGAAGCCGGAGGATTGCCTTTCATTTCTTGCACTTCGGAAGTAAACGTGACGTGACTAATGCAAAGGCAGTTTTGATAATTGAAATGGTATTTTAAAAATAATGTTGGAATCTACACAGTTATAATTTTTTTTGTGTCTACTTAAAATGAGATTAACTTCGAAATACACATTTATATCATTAGCATAAGAAGCTATCCATGTAGCGGTTAGATATTATCTAGAATCACCTGGTATTGAAAAAAATTAGATTATATCAAATGAATCTGGCATAAATTAAAAACAAGACCGATGAAAACATTAAAAAAAAAAAATCCGTCTACCTTAAAACTAAACCTATTTTTGACTTGTAACTGTCTTGTTTAAAATATGGTTGCATTTCAAGTATGTTTATTTTTTAAGGTATAAGTTTTTACATTTGTCATAATTGATGTTATTGCCTATTGGCTTCCATATGAAGACGTAAGTCAGATATCAAACTTGAACGAGAAGTCGGTATAAACAAAACAAGTTTTTGCACCAAGCTTAGCTCAAGATATGCTCATATAATTGATGTAATTATGCCGTATGTAAATCGACAATGTTCTATACCTCCCCGATTCCTGGACCAGACACTATTAAGATGTCAAAACGGGACACGATAATCCTCTTACCACACAAGAAATATACTTAGGGTAGTGTGAGACGTGAGGCTGTTTGAAAGTGCCTGAACCTTGAAGTTGGGCAATGCTTTTGAAATCTTCTGCTTTCCATCGATATTTAAAACACAAGAAGTTTGAGATAAAGGAGTGAAACATCATAAATCTAGGATCATTTAGAGTTTATTTTTTTCGAATCCCTTCTATCGAACGCAAGATGCATAAATCTTTCGTTTATCCTCCATCAACGATTTTTAGTGGGCAAAATGCCAGCATCCCAAGCCAGCTTCCTCAAATTAACAATTCCGTTTAACTATCCACTGGCCCGTCGGCAGCAGCAGCGACGACGAGTGTAGTTTAACACCGGCGATAACACCTTTCCATGAGAGGCAAATGTTACCACAACAAAAGCTATATTCTCACCCTCGTCCTTAAACGTTGAACGGCCGTAGTTCAAATGAAGTACCCCTCGCTCGCGGAAGCCTACACCTATCGCTTACAATCTTCAGTTTTCTTACTTCCCCTGGCGCCTTTTTCTCTGATTCTCCTGAGCTCAAATCGAATGCTGTACACGATAAATTCGATCCCGCGCCAGGTGCAGCAAAATCGAGACACCCATATTTATGGCCAACGATAGGGCCATCGATCGTAAAACGTTCCGATGCTCCAGCGAACCAGCTTGGCTGGTGGTCGGAACGTGAAATGCAAAACACGTCCCATCGATAGCGAAGATGGGGGATCGCTCATTTCTTCCGATGAAAGGAAACTTACTCCAAGCTCGCCATAGCGCACAAGACGCACCCTCTTGGTGGCCATCGTGGTGCTGTGAGAAAAGTTTGGCCATTTCCAAAAGCACGGCGATACTTTATTAAGATTCATACCTGGGCGTGCAACCGGCGCGGGCTCCCATTTGGCTGCAAATTTTATGACCAAACGTAATTTAATTCCTCAATCTCGCCAATAAGCGCCTCCATCTCCACCATCGTTGTCCATCTCTTCGACCAGACCGCGGGCGGTTCGGGCGAGGCACTTGAGGTTTTGATGAAAAATTTAACTGTTTGCTTCCGGAAGCGATTGAAGCGTGTGATTCACGTTGAACAGGCAGGAGTTGAATCACGTGCTGCTTGAGTTTTCTCATCTCATTGGAAAACTTTGCACACCATCTCGCAACCAACGTGAAGCGACTGTCATGGCAGCTTGGTCAAGCTTGACATAAATAATCGAAGAAATGAACGAAATGAATGCAATAAAGCAGAATTGTTCCCCGTGTGCACTCACCCCGGACACCCTGCCTTGGCACTGTCTGCTCGGTGAATATTTGTGTGAGAACGCGAATTGCGACAAAACGTCCCGTCGCGCTTCATCGACAGTTCAGGCTGCACGATGAGAGGCTCCAAGGGAGGTCAGCAGCCAGCAGCAGCAGCAAGCGACATCAAAGACATCACGAGAATGAGATGCCCATTTCCCCTGGTAGCTTCTAGGGCCGCCAGATTGTGGTTAGACGTCGCTTTTGTGACGAGTATGAAGGAGGGGTTGATGGTTTGCGGTGGCACAATTCATTACAGAAATCAATTCATCGCAACGGGAGGCCCCCAGGCAGACCAAGCAGACCTTCCCTCGTCTGGGGCTGGTTTCCCTTGCGCCAGCACGTCGCTGCCGCCGCCACCGCCGAAGCCAATCGACGAAATGAATTCCGTACCGGCGAATGGCGGCTCGGAGGTTGGATTTTGACATTTGTTTCCTCGCACAAACACACGCACACCACTCTACGTTTATTGATGATCCATGACCTGATTGTGGGGCTGGATGAGTTTATTTCTTTCTCTTTTTCGTTTTCCCCTCCTCTTCTGTTTTCTTCTTCTTCTTCTTCATGGGCGCCTCTCGGTCATGTCTTGGCACGTTGGTGAATTTGGCAGACCGCGATAAATAAAGCTGCGCGAACCGAACGAGCTCGCGAGCTGCCACGATTCTGTGACGATTGCATGCGAATCGTGGTTAGTAGGTTTGTTCCGGCTCAACCACACTCACACCACCACTGGTTAGCCTTGGTGGTTGACGTGCGTTTATGTTCGAATTCAAGCCGAGCCCGGCCTCGCGGCCACACCGAAATCGATGGTCAATGTCACGTGGTAGGGCTGGCTGAGGAAAAAAAAAGGTCGTGGAAAGTAGTCGTAGCGTGAAATTAAAGTTTCTCATTTTTTGATACACGGATACAAGTATGATTTGAAATGTCACGTCACAAAGAGCTCATGCTTTTGCGTAGTAGCATTTTTCGCTACTTCTCGTAACATTGTACTGTTTATGCGAAAAGGTAATGAAACCTTCGGGAGTCTGATTAAAATTGCTTCCCTCGGCGCACGGTTGCTAATTTAATAACATAAACGCCAGACGAGATCGAGAACATTTAATTGCATTTAGCAGCAAAACCAGCGCCACCAACACCAGCTTAATAAGAGAAAAAAAAACACCAACTACCAGGCGTCTCCATCTCTACCAGCGACCAGGCGCCTCCATCGGCGGGGTGGAAATGTTTTTTTTTTATTTTTTTCTCTCTCTCCACCAAAAAAAAAACCACGCTCCCGATTCTGGTCACAAAATCGATCGGGCAGCCCATCGACAACCACCGACAACGCTGTGCTGGCGAGCAGTTGTGTGGGAAATCGAGGTGGAAGGTCAACTGACAATTTCATCAAAAACCCTCTCCCTTCCACCCTTCCGCCCTACCCCATTCCAGTTGGAACATTTCCATTTTTGGCCCATTTCGCGCGCGCACATGATTGCAATGTTGCAATAGTGCACCACCCACTAACACCACCACCGAGTGGTCGACTATTGATGATTTTCAATTCCGTTTACCAGGGAACTCACAGGTTCGAGCCTGTCGGGGTGGGACGGTGCGATCGATAAGTAGTGCTCACCGCAACCCTCACCTTGCGTAAAACCACAAACCAAGGGAGGGGGCGATGTATTTCTGCCACACTTTTTCCTTTTGCTGGCAAACCGAAGAAAAAAGAAACACCCGTTCTTTCAGCACCCGGAATAAGATTTTGTGATTTCGTTTCGGAAACATCGTGACGGTGGGCCTGGCGCCCAAGATGCCCAAGATGCCCAAGATGCCCACGATGCTGCTGCCACAGGTTCGGCCACAACGCAGACCATCCATCGATCGGTCGTTCGGTCGGTCGGTCGGTTGGTTCGGGCCAGGTCAGGGTTTACGCGGCACACAGCGACGTCAGCGCGTCTACGCGAGCGACGATGTCGCTCCTACGCAGCATCCTCGGTGCCTTGGTTGGCCCCGAAAATAAGAAGGTACTATTTGTGGCCCGCTTGACTCTGTCTGTCCCTGTGTGTATGCGTGTGTGTGTGTGAGTGAGTGCTGAGCGAAGTTTTCTTTCCTTCGCCTTTTTCCGGCGCACCGTTTTCACTGACTTTTCCAAACTCTTGTTTTGGCGGAACATCCTCCATCGGTGCGATGAAGCCATTTCCGAACAGCCCGAGAGAAGGGAGGTATAGGGAGCGACCTTCCTGCCAAACGTCACCCGAGAAGCAGCTCTTATTTTGGAAACATTCCCAGCCCCCAGCAAAACGAGCTTACAGTGTCTTGGGGTGCTAGGGGATGAAGGCACCCCCAACCCTCGAGGCAAGAAGTTTGAATTCCCTCTCCGTGTGTCTGTATGTGTGTGTGTGTGTGTGTGTGAGTGTGTGCGATGGGATGGGATTGCATTTTTCAATCCTCTCGCCAGCAGATAAATCAGAATGCACATGATTTAAAGGTGACAGAGAGATCCGGTTGCGTGGAAGACAAGAGACCCAAGAAGGGATAGCACCTTAGGGGACCAAGAAGGAAACATAGAGAGAGAAAGAGAGAGAGAAAGAGCGAGATAGAATGCGAGCCAGGATGCAGGAAGACTTGCAGCGATAAGATGAAAACCCCCCGACAAAGTTGGGCTACGTTCCAGGAACGCCGCGGCCGCCCGGATGTGCAACGGATGCGACCGGTCGAAAGATAGGCCACGACCGTACATACGTAACCGATGATCGGATTCTCTTTTCACGCGCCTCGGTGGTGGCCTCGGGTAGTGCCCGAATAAGATACCGGCGGGACCACCGCCAACGCAATCCTCGATTATCTGGGATTCGCCTTTTTTTTTTCTTGGCGTTCGGTGCGAGGGCAATGGCAAAAGGCAACATTTACCGGCCGGTGTGCGGCCGCCGTATTGGGGGCGCCAGTTCCTGGGCGCCCTCGTTGAAGTAGACAGTTTGTCTCTCTGCGTTTGTCCCGCTTGATACTTCGATATTCCTTCCTTGTTGTGGGCAGGTAGAGAGAGAGAGCGAGAAAGAGAGCAAAAGATTTGCCGATTTTTGCACTCTTCACCTCGCGGCACGGCAGAACGAGAATTCGGCCTTCGGATTCAGCGTCGGGAGGAAAAAAAGTATCCGGATACCGTTCCTTTTGGCAGTTCCCTGTTGCATCACCTTGTTGATGCCTTCGTTGCTGCCTGTTCGCGACCTTTTCTTTTGCTGCGATCACCGGTGCTGCGATTGCTGCGCAAGATTGCGCAGAGGAGGGAGAAGCACAAGCAGAAGAAGAAGTAAGTCCTGGTGAATTCGGTAAACAGCACACGGAGTTTGTTCGGCAAGAATTAAATGAATTCAATTTTGAAATGTATCCCCTGCTCTGCCTGGCCCACGGCAGCCCAGCAGGATCAGCAGAAGAGAAGGGGAACAGGGACCAGAAAACTGGCGACCAGGAACCAGGCAGAGATTCAAAAAATCTTTATTACATTACACCGTGCAAGCCATTTTGTTTGTTTGGCTGGATGTTTTTTTTTGGAGAACCATTTATGTTCCTCCGGAGGAGAATTCACTTTTGGAAACAAGTTTTAGGGTGGGGTTTGGGAGGTAATGCGCTGTTCTGTGGCCGTGTTATGTGCCCCTGCACACGAGGGAATCGGATTTCACGGTAAGAATGGTTAGAAAGGAGTTTTATAACATAATAAGGGTTGAAGGGAAATCGTTACAAAAGTGCTTATAACTATTTAGCAAAGTAAGCGCGTTATGATGGTCGTCTTTCTATCACAACTCTTCTGACTAATAAGTCATCAATACTTCTGATTTAGATATAGGCTATTTATATGTAACTACGATGTACTTATGTTACAAATGATGTTCAAAATGTACTAAATGCATTTTATTGTATAGCTTTTCATGAATGGCTATAAGTTTATAAAAAAAATATTGCAATGTGAGTAAAACAAACCATGTAACATGGCGATTCGTGTTCATCATATCGTAAAGTAGTTGAAGAAGCTACATCACTCGCTGTTTCCCCTGCGCGTGACTCACTCGGAAGCGCGCACGGTCGATAGCATCGCGTTCGCTCTGCGCTGCAAAAGTTTACAACGTGGAAACGAACACGAGACAACGTCATTAACAATTCCGAACCAGTGCGCTTCCGTGGAAAAGTTTCGAAATGTGATCATAAAATCTGGCAAAATCTCGCCTCTTTTTCATCCTCTCCTTGGCGCTTGCTGGTGGTGGGTTTGCTGAAGTTTCCAACGCTGACGTAGACCGAACGACGTCTATGTCGGTGCCACGAAGCTTGCTCGCGAAGCAGCTGCTGCTCTCTTCGCAAAACTTTATTTCCATTGTTTCTTGTGATGAGCTGACAATTAGTTGGGCCACGATTGTGTGGAAAAACCCCCACAGCGCGAACAGACATTGACAGCTCGTTTAATGATGCAGTAACTGCAGTTTATTTCGAATTCGAGCAGAGATTTCATTTCAAAGTCGCTTCTACAGTGGTGAGTAGCGTTACAATGGTTCAGTTTTCGTATATAAGAACACTTCAACGGTGTATCGATCGTTCAACCATCTTTTATTTAAGTTACTCAACTAGAATGTCAAAGTTTGGGTCGTCTATAAAGGAATTA
The DNA here is from genome assembly GCF_943734745.1 of Anopheles darlingi. NCBI lineage: Eukaryota > Metazoa > Arthropoda > Insecta > Diptera > Culicidae > Anopheles > Anopheles darlingi. The sequence goes on from NC_064874.1 coordinate 63,462,527, forward strand.
CTTGACAAGATTAAATCTATTCACCGCAATTCAAAGTTTCAACATTCTCATGTTATCAAAACGAATTAAATACTGTGGAGCTTTTAATGGTCTTCGCCACACACATAATAACTAAAATTGCTCTGATATAAAAGATCTAGCTAGTCAATTGATCATTCTCCATGTTTGTATACATTAACCCAATTCAATAACATACAAGATACCGTACTCTTCAAGGGTTACTCGCAAAAGATCTCTGGTGCTTCTCACCGGAAGTCGTTTCTTTCGCTGTTTCGCGGTAATAATATTGATTTTCATCATGCTTTCACTGGACGAAAGCACTCTTTTTTCCCACCCCCGGCGGTGGTATTTTAATGTACCTACACGTAAAGCAAAGCAGCACCACATTTCATGTTACTGTGTGCGTTGCGTTCCGATTCTAATTCGTTTATGGATCGCTTTTGCTGCCTTCTAGTCCACCTTTTCCGCCGACCAAACAAAAAAAAAAATCATTGACCTCTGACTCCGGCTGACCATAATGATGGCGAGCTGGCTGCAACCATTTTCGGCGATGAAATAGGTCGACGAAGAAGCTTCAATTGACTACCGGCAACTATACACATCGAAAACGTTAGAATTACACCCCCGCTTTGCTCTCTCGCTCTCTCTTTCTTTCTCTTTCTCTCTCTGGAGTCCTGCTACCTTTTACATAGCGTGTGAAGAAAATTCATTATTCATGAATCGCGTCGCGGCGGCGAGTAACGGTGACGACATCGGCAATCGATGTGTGCTCGACGTCTGCACGTGTCCTGTAGACGGTTTTCATTTGCGCTAAGTAGACGAAAGCGTCCGTCATCGTCAGGCCACACTTCAACCCGGCCCCGGCCGGGTTCCTGCGTACGGTGCAGGTCCCCGGGCCGGGATCATGTTGACCACGACAAATACACAGGCTAACCTTTCGAAGCTTCGAGCTCTCGGTGTAGCTGCCGGTTGTTAGCCGAAGGGTCATCTAAATCGTGGTCGTAAAGCTTGACTAGCTACCGGGTACGATTGATGTGTACGTAGCGTGGCATGGACTCCGCAGCCGTGCATTTGGGGAACGAGCGAGTGAAATGGGGAACTCCCTTCCCTGGGAAAAGGCACTTCTACTTCAAGGACCCATTTGCCAGACTAAGTGTTCTCGCTGTTTGGTGTCTGATTTATTGCCACGTCGCCCCCCCCATTTTTGGGTTTCCATGTTTGACATTAGCTTTTCCTTTCTTCGCGCACAACACAGTACGATAGACGAAAAAGGTGCGATCTGGTCGCACTGATGGGTGCAATTTGTTTGTCGAAAAAATTTCGTATTCAACCTTCCGGCCCCAACTGTGGCTCACACGAAGCAGAATGTAATGGAAAACTTTGTCTAATCACTCAAAGGGAAAGAACGGTTGAAGCAAGCAAATGAAAGATTAACAAACTCTATTGGCACCATATCATACCCCGAAAACAGTCACAACACAGCCACTACACCGAATTACGCGCTATTTTTCACTTTGCATTTCATCCCACTTAATGAAAGCATAACCTTAATCTCTTTCAGCATTACAGGACAACAGCTGCTGGCCGTCGATGAAGCAGCAGCAACAGCAGCAGCAGCAACGGCGAATAACGGCGACAGAGTATCTTACGGCGTTGATGCTGAACTGTGCTGCTATCGAGTATCGAGTGTTGGTGCAGGCGCCTTTCCTATCCATCCCGCTATCACGCATACCAAAGAACCGCAACGCAACCGAATTCCATCCAATCAGTTTTCGCTGAAAACCAATATCCCAACGAATCTTGATCATCTAGCCTATCGCCCATAGATCATCTATACGCTCTCGATACGCAACGATACGCCTTGTTTACGTACAGTTGAGTTGTCTTTCTCCGAACATAACATACCATAGCGGCACCGAAGTCAGTCGAAGGTCAGGCTAATGCCACGACGACAGGGTAGGTCCGTTCGCAAACCGAGCCATTTTGCAACGTTAGTTGAAGTTTAGTTACAACACCGCTTCCAAATTGTAGGATGATCGCGCCGTAGGTTAGTTTACCAAAGTTTAAAGAAGCGCCTTGGTCACGGGGCGTAGTTCTAGGTTAGGGGACGGGGACGGGGAAGTGGATGCAGCAGTTCGCATGTATCGAAATCAGGAATTGGTTGTCACCAGTGGAAACCCATACGCTTCAGATGAGTTGGAGAAAGCAAAGCCAGCAAAGCAAACCGAGCATTTACAAGCATACGATCGTACCCGGGTATCGTATCGTTGTGTGTCGTAGCCACCAAAAACAGGGGGTGGAGAAACGGAAAACGGAAATTTTTGATAAGTATATATATTCTTTTTCAAGCATTAGGTTTGCCATTTGAAAGCGTTGGTTAATGAAAGATTTTCATTTTTATATACGAAGACATTTTTCATCGGGCATGGTAAATCATGAACCGATGACCCAAAGAAGAACAACACTACCGAGGGAGGAAAGGCAATTGAATTGACTTTAGATCTAATCGTCAACGTTACCAACATTGGCTGCCAAGCAGCCCCTTCTTTACTTGACGAAAACAGACACCAAAAAAAAACCAGCAATAGCTTACACATTCTTTTCGGTGTACCTTAATGAGTAATAAGTAGCAAAAGGGCAAACGTTTTTTCATGAAATGAAGCACTAGAGCAGGGTGTACGGTGAGGATTCTGTTTTTCTTTGTCCCAGCACGACGGAACATTTGACAATACGTAAATGGAATGGAATGTTTGTTAGTGTGAAATATTGCTTTTCTGCTCCAAAAGTTATCCAATGTTCAGTGTCGGGATTTGTAAAGGAATAAGCAAGCACAGTGAATTGATAGGACTCATCGTTTGCAAAGGATCCCGTTCAGCGCACTAGTGCGCATACGAAGAAAGTGATGCAATTTACAGCAAAATCTTTCGTTTGTTTGTTTTCAAGTAACGTTTACAGTGGAAAGCAAAGTCGAGCAACTGCTAGTGAGTGGTGAGCTGGTTAAGATGTGACTCATACAAATAATTATCGTTAACAAAGGGTAAGGACCGATCCACACCGATCTCGCGTCAGAAGCAGAGAAGCGGTTCCGATCGAATATATCAATGTTTAACCGAGGTTCGGATGAATTAACGTGCCATCGGTTTATCGATCAAATATACGCTATACCTGTCGAATGTCTTGACGTATGTGTGCTTCAGCAACAAACCTTAACAAGCATAAACAAGGCAAGCATTTACGCAATTACCGCAAAGATACCAAAAAAAAACCAAACTTAGTTATACAAAATAGGAGCAAAAGTGCGTCGGACAATGTTACAGAGGGATTGCGTATAGGTTCAAATGAGGTTGAGGTTAGAATTCTTGGCCTGGATATTATTGGATGGATTTATTGAGTTGAGCATAAGTAATTGAACTGTCGTATCGGTGTCCGTAGTAGATCTCACGATCGAAACAAAAGCAAATAATACAGTCGTACGCATGATAGCCGAATGATAGAAGCTGCAGCTGCAACCCGTTCCTGTCTGCATCATA
>NC_064874.1:63471056-63491056 GCF_943734745.1 Anopheles darlingi
ACAGTATGGTTCGGGATTTATGTTTGCTCCACCGTCACCGCACATCCAGCCAGCCAGCCAGCCAGCCAGCGGCCAGCAAAATTGATTCCTATCGAGCCGAAGCACCACTTTCAAGCATATTCACACTCCACAAAATCGAGCGAGCTATCAAAATGATAAATCACAATCGTTCCTCCTGCCCTTCTTCTTTCTCGCTGCAAACTTTTTTGTGCCAACGTTTTATCATAAGCTCGCCACACACACACACACACACTGGGTGGTGTAGGATAGTCGTTTAGCCTCCCTCATCTCCCCCATTGTGGTTCGAGTAGCACCAGCGAGTAGCAGCATGTTGTTCGCTCTTTACCCGAAGGCATAAATGGTCTTCCAATTGTCTGCATTCCCCTCCCTTGGGGAAGGGAACACATGAAGAGACATAGTGGGGGCAACGGGCTCACGTTTGCGAAAAGCAGATGCACCGAAGGCGTAGAGCGGTTCAATTGCTGGAAGTTATCTGGGGAAGGGAAAATGGGAACCTGCGACCAGTGGAGGGGTTCCGTACATATTTATTCGTTAGCGTAAATCAAGCTGCATCCATTCCACTGCCACCCTACGTGCGGTGCCGAGTGGGGCTCTTCTATAGGGCTCGATCCAAGCGGTCCTAACCACAGAACGTCTCGCCTTTCCCAGGATCGGTCCGGGACGGAAGACAATTTGTGTGAAGAATCCTGGCGTCCCATCGCGTTCCATAAAATCGAACCGAGAGAGGGAGCGCGTGTGGTTGCGAGGAATGTCGGGGCGAGATGGCGGGGTCAACCGATTTTCTCGGCCCCCTTCGGTTCGGCAAAATGGTGAACGGTGTACGGGCACGTAATTGAATGTATTTATGCTCGCATGAAGGCGTATTATGTGGCTTGTAATAAAGTGCCGGAGCAACGCAAGGGGGCCCGAAACGCCCTTGTTCTTGGAGCTTGGAGCGTTTTGAAGCCATCCACAAATTGAGCCAACGTCCTCGAGTTCGAATCGGTTCGAAGTTGATTGAGACTCCTCGTCTCTTTCGCGTCCTTTGCTGATTGATGCTTCTCGGACTTGCCTTCTGCGTTGGTGAAACCTCTCCTTCCAGTGGAAGAGCAAAGTCAGTTGCTGCTGTGAAGAACTACCACTAACCGGATTTGATTGACCCGGACTCTTCATATTTTGAAGCGCATCCGCTCCGAGTCTCATCGCACGAGTTCCGTTTGTTGGGGAAGTTTGTTTGGAAGCAATCAAACGACTTCGAAACGATTTGATCAATATTTTAGAAGAGATCGATAAAGATTGAATTCCTCGGAATCGTCGACACTGAAAGGGATGCATTGATGATGGTAGGAAGAGAACATAAGTCAGTTTTGTTTTTATCACAAAAGCTATTCCTCGTCTTAATTTATTGTTGATTATGTGATATCCTGCCTCAAATGCGAGTTATCCTCGAAGCATTGCACTAATAAGTATTGATTTCATCCGCTTCTGGTCAGCGTTAGCGCTGTCTGATATAACAACGATAACGATGTATCGATTGCATCGTTCTGAGTTAACGAAAGGGAATTATCTATATGCATTCAGCAGTAGCCGTAACATGATACAGCAGGTCTAATCTCTCATCTCTTCGTTACATCCCTCTATCGAATGAGCAGCAGCGATGGCTAACTAAACGGATCGAATATAGATTGGGGCCAACTGCAACTGGCAGGGCACCAAAGCATCATTGACCAACCGTATCGTTGACCATCCAGCTTGTTCTCGGTATCGGGATATCCTGGCCGGTTGGTCCGTTTGTTGCATTTCCCTGACCAAACACACCAGTGTTTCCGTTCGCTGATAGAGATGTCAGTGGAAACCGTTTGTCCACGCTTCAGCAGCGTCGCTACATGGTCAGGCTACTCACGGTTCGCTCCTCCGTTTCGCTCTTGATATTGTTTAATAGTAAACGGAAACGGCATTTCAACAAAGTTCATGCTCCCCGGTAACTTTTCACTCCCGGCCCTGGCTGGCTCGCTAGCCCTGATTGTATCCTGTGGCTTCCTCGTTCTTTTGCCGGCGCTGGCGAAGCGCAATGGCGAAATCAAATGAAATGGAAAACATTAATGCCCGCGCTCAGTGCCCAGTGCCCTCCAGCCCCTGGTGCGCGCCGTATCCTAAAACTAGCATCGCATCAGTAAGCGTTACCATGCCCGGTCTTGCCCAGTTGCACCCAGTCAGGCCATGGTGTGACGGAGGCCGGAAATGTGCTAAAGCTTTTATAACTTTTTCAATTACAGCCACGGCGAAGGGCCAGTATCTTGCACCACGCTCTGCGCTCTCTGTGGCCGTGTCATTATCACACGCGAACCTTGCTGTGGCCGTGGCCACGGCTGGTCATGGCCCAGTAGGTAGCGTGGTGGTTTGCCGGTTGCTTCATTTCCGGCACGGTTTGTCCTTTTTCCGACGTGTAGCAGATCGACACTATCCATCGTTGGCCACCATCGCGATGGGGTGCAAGCACCTTACGAATGCAAATCTTCTTTAATCCTAACGAGCACGAGCGGTCCCGTGGCGATGGCCCGACGGTGAAGATGGTGACTTGGGAAGTGACGTGATCCGCGATGAATCCGCGATGATGACGCTACCGGTTGGGTAGCTCGGCGGCCTTGCAGAATTCGTTTCCGGGTTTTGGAGTTTATTTCCTTCGCGTTTGAAGTTCGGTCATCGAGGGCGCGTTGCATGGCACAGTGCTCGGGTTGGCGGCGACGAGCGAAGGAGGACGTGAGGTTTGTTAAGTCTTTCGTGCCATCGTGAAGTTGCTGTCATCGCCCTAGTCTATGTTTAAGCGATCAGATCACTCTGTGATTTGCTTTTTTTCGTGATTCGTGTTTTGATTGTATGAATTTCGATTATCCGAGTTTTCAACCTTATATTTAGAAGGGTATCAAAAAGGAAGGATATTTTTCTAATGTAGATTTGCATTATTGTTCTTTACTAGATCATTACAAAATGCAACGGCAATTTGTAATGTGCTTTTACACAACGTAATACTTACTTAAATAAAAAAAGCTGCTCGGTTTATTTGTGTTATAAAAAAGATATTTTTAAATCATCATAATCTGCTAATAATAGCTTATTTAAATACAGTTCTTTCCCATTACGTTTTTTATACTTTACTTCAATTTAGCGAATGTAGTCATTCGTCTGTCTGTGATCAAATTGGCGGCTACATTTTTTCAAGAGTTTATAAATAAAGTGACACAGCAATAATTAAATAATTATAACTTTGCGAATTATACAACAAGGAAGCGACATGTTTGAGAGTTTTTTTCTTTAATTTAACGAGAGCAGTAACATGCGGTATGGATATCGCCTGTCCCCTTAAGACTCATGTTGAATTGTCCAATCGTACTTAGTGATAACAACATATTATTCTATATAATTGTAATTTGATATATCAATTCATTGATCGATATCATTGTAGATATTACTGCTAATTAATCTACATGCACTGTTCTCAGATAATCTGATTGTGTGCGTGGAGTGTAATGTAAGGAATAACTGAAAGAATAACTTTCTACTAGTCTTTGATGGAAATTTAGACGGGAAGAGGTATATTTGATTCCTATAATTGCAATCTTCAAGTGTACCCTATTCCTTTATTATTATTGGCTGAAAGATTTTAAACACAGAATCAAAAACCAAACCAAACCGAACTTTTCACGAAACTGGAGCGGGTTTTGAATGCTTAGGCACATGCGACTCGTTCCCAAAACTGATTAATTACATTATGCCTATGACAGTGTGTAGACATTTTTGGCATTCCCTAAACGCTGTCGCTTTTCTTCCGATCTTGCGATCTGCTTCCTGCCACTATTTGCTGCTCTTCCAAAGACACATACCGGTGAGCAAGCGCAAAAGCGGTGGCCTGCAGAAAGGTGATTAATGCTACTTTAATTATACACACCTATACATACACACACACGCACACACTCACCGACACGACACTCCGGACATTCAACATTAATCTTTGGTTTGCGTTTTTCTCCGCAATATCAGCGGTGTCCAGTTTTTACTTTCGTGACCGACGGCGAGAAAAATGGCTGTGGCCACCGCAACACCAACCGGAACACGTTATGAAGTGAATGTGGTGTGTGGCGTGAATTGTGGCACATTATGGTGGCCCGGCCTGGTCTCACTCCCTTTACCGACGCCGACGAAGCCGGTTTTTTTGTTCTACCAGCCAACCAACTCATAACCAGCCTTTCAGTGAGCGAATTAAGAACCGAAGCGCGCCATTTTGAGGCAGTGTGCACGGCGCACTAGTGACCATGCGTGTCCACTGCCGTCCATTACTCCCAACCTTTGGGAACTGTTTTTAATTAAACTTTTCGATATTCGCGTGAGTTTTATTTTCTCACTCCACCACATGATGCCACAACGTGACAAATGTGCTTTCCGGGAGGGGGCGGGGGGAGAGGTTCTGTGAGAAATGTTGTAGAAATTCTTTACGAAACCAATTTCAAGATTTATGGTCAAGCGAAGATTAACTAGCTGTCCGTGAAAGGCATGTAAACGAATTGTGAAAAAATTACTTGCTTGTAAAAAACGATTATTTTTGGAATGATTGTCATACTCATATTCTCATATTGGCCATTCGAGGAATGTGTGTGCGTGTGTTTACAGAACCCATAAATTCAACACTCGAGTCTGGCGGGACAACAAAACAAAAAACAAAACAAAAAAACCCCAACCTTACACAATCATTATCCATTCGTAAACACCAGAACAACGCTATTGTCCTTCGAGTAATCAACGGTTTTAGTGGTGCATAAAACAGCGGCCATGTTGTACTCTATGGGTACTTTTTGAATGCTACTATCAATGTCTGTGTTTTACATTCTATTTTTTTTTTACTTTTTGCGTTTTTACGTTGGTTTCTCCCAACGCAGGCAGACAAACAAGCATTAACGTCGCTCGGCCCAGTAATAATCATCCAGTGAGCGTGCGGCTTGATATGAAATTGAAATAAAACATCCAGCGTCCACACGCTCGCCGGCTCGAGGCCACTGTCCGCCGCCACTGCAAAACTGCCAACGAACGACATTCATCACTCCGAGTGGTGTCCATTGGTTGTGCAGCCCGATGGTGGTTTTTTTCCCCCGTTCGCTTTTTATTGCTTCATTTGCTTGCAGGCTAGCTTGCATGCCAGGCATGCCAGGCCAGGCGCGGCGCGACGCGACACGACGCAGAGTGGCTTTTCCCTTTCGATTCACCATGGCCACCGCCATGCAGAGCTTCCTGATTCACGAGTTTCGCGATGCTTTCAGGGTTTTTGGTTTGGTTTTCGGTTGTTTCGTTTCCGTTTGCTCGTTCGCTCATAGCAGCATCAGCAGCATCTGGTCTGGTCTGGTCTGGTTTGGTTTGGTGAATCCTTGGTCTAGTTTCGTTTAGTGTGCCAAGGGACACCAACGCTTCCTATCGGCCAACTGTTTTCCCCTCGCTCTGGCCCACTATTGACGATAATCGAACAGAGTGGACGAGAGCTGCTCGTTGACGGCGGTGGCTCGATGGCGAAATATTCATTGGATAGAATAGGAAAACAAACTTTTTCTTTTCTTTTTGCTCTTATCGCGTTTGCCACGCCATGGAATGCTGTCATCAGGTCAGACTCACGCTGGCTGATCGATAGCGATGGCGGACGTGACTACTTTGTTTAATCTAATATCGCAAGTTGAGTTGACGGTAGTATTTGGTAAAAAAAAGCGTATCATTCCTTTTTGATTTATATTTCTACTTCAATCGAGCTGAGGTCCGCAAATTTTGTGTCAAAAACGGTTGCATCCGGAAGTGATAAACTGTTCGCAAACGAAGCACCGGAATAGTCTGTCTGTCCGTTCGTCAGAACTGTGCAGAAACAGTTGATTGAAATGGATAGCCACGGATGTCGCACGCAGCCAGCCTGCTGTCCTTTGCAGTTCGTCCTTGCGCCGTAGCTCCGGATGCAGGATGATGGCCTTCATATCGCGACGACGCGTCCTTGTCCTGCACACACCACCGTACTGTCGAGCGATAGTCGGGCTGTGGTGTTGGAAATGGCGTGCGAAACATTGCAATTAAACTGCACGATTTCATGCTCGTCGTGTCGCATCTTCTTGCGCCCGTCCGCCATTCAGACGGAGTGTGGCGAGCGTTAGACATTTGACAAAAAGCCGATTCAACTGAACTATTGTGTCGACGGAGTAGTGCAGCTGGGAATGGTGGGGGAATGATTGTATGTTTGAGTTACGCGACACATACGCACGCTCACAGTCCCTCACAGATACATATATTTCTGAATAGCTGCGGTGTTGCAACGTGACACACCCACGGGTAGGCTTTCGCGTGTTAAACACGCGGAGCGCCATTTTGATGGATGTTTTGCCCGTTCCCGCGATCATCACAATGACTCGTTAGCCGTGGCGAAGGCAGCCGAGTATACCTTTGACCTTTTTTTTTGCTAGTCTGAATAGCTGAAATGGCCTTCAACATTCGACAGACACACACACACACACGCACACTGGTTGCCGGCAGACAAGTAGAGCATCCTGACTATGAAACGAGAGGATCCGCTGCGTGTGGTTCTATGACGAATGGAATGGTTTTTCCCTTCCGGATGAGGTATCTCTTGGATGCAGTCGAGTAGCGCTCGGAACTCATACATGGAACACTACATTTTACGCGGGGAAAGTCCTCGCTTCGCAGTGACGGACTTGGTTACTGGTTGTTTCGACAGATCGGCAACGGCAACGGAGCGATTGCAAATACCAAAATTGGAAACTGAAACTGCTGCACATGCAGTAGTCCAACCGTTGCAAAGGTTGCAAATGAAGCAGATATCGTTGTTTACGTAGGTTCTTTGTTTCACTAGTCAATTGTTGTCTCATCGGCGGTTTAACTTCGATGGTAAATACCATTTGCCATCTGGCATTGACAGCTAGAATGTTTCTCTTCGATGAAGTTTATTTCATGTTAGAAATGTGTTTTATTTTGTGAATTACTCACACTTTATTGTGTTTATTACTGAATTCTAGTGTTTGATTCTGCAAACTACTGGACCGTTTTCTTCCTAAACCTCCATACTTCTCCTTTATATGGAGCCCTAAATAATAAACCTGAACGAATAATAACTGATATTTTGTTACGTTCTTGTCTTTTTAACCTTGCAGTTGGAATAAAAAAAAACTCACACTAATTAGGTTCGTTGACCATTTGCTTCAAAGTGTATTTTCAATACAAATGGCTGTATAAAAAATTGAAATTAAATAGTTTTGCTCATATCTAAAAGATACTGAAAAATGTTGCTACATGTGTTCTTGTATGGGTATACCAGATAACAGATCATATTTTTATGTTTGAAGATATAGAAAAAACGGATGAAACTTGGACCAAATGGTCCGAAACCAACTGCAGCGTTAAAAGACAATGTGTTGCAAAAGCAAGAACTTGCATTGTTTGTCTTAGAAACATTGGATAATCTATTGCATTCATTTGTACACATAAAGTCATTACCTTGATAAACAATCCGTTTAGAGCCAGACCTTTACGTTCTGCGAATTTTTTTTGCTGTTTTCAATCGCCTTTCCTCCGACAATCTGTACCCATTAGCGCATGAACAAGAAATGTAACTCACTCCTCATATTCGCACGATCAACGTTGAACCATTTTGAAAGTCCTTTACGAGGGAAAACTCTTTTCCCAAAGAGAGAGATTTTCATGTTTTATTACTTCAAAGGTAATTCCATTTTTCTGCCAACTACAACCGCCCCACGTGTGCCACTGCAGCATCGCAAATTTATTTCTTTAACGTGGTTGGGAGGGGGAGTTCCGGCAGCTATCCGGCGATGGGGAGAAAAACATATAATCCACCCCGATTCCCGAGACACACCTGTGACCCTCGCGCAAAAACCAAAATCCGTGGGCATTACTGTCGGAGTCGAAGCTCTCTGTTTCACGCGAGGTCCGGGAACTCCCGCTTCTCTCATGGCAGTTTCTTCATCACCTTCGCTGCCGTCGCCCATTAAACAAATGCTGGTAACACAGTTAAAGCCATTTCCACCACTTCATCATCCTGCCAGGGCAAAGTGCCGGCTGGCTGGCTTGCTAATCGATAAATCACGGCGCAAAAATTCATCCTCACTATCTAAGGCATTGGCCGCCTGAGAACAGCCGACCATGGTACGGAGGTGATCTGCTCACCAAGCCCACCTTCCGGAAGCGTTTGCAACACACACACTTGGCGTGAAAATGACGGGAACGATCAAAGCAGTGCAAAATGGTGCTGGCCACAGAAATGAGAAATGTTGCTGGACTGGTTTGTGCTTTCGTCGAGCAAATTTCTTCTTTCCAACACCATTACACACACACGCACACACGCACACGTGGAGCCAGAACACAGGATGATAGGAAAACGCCCACGAAGGGAAAGCTTTTTTCTCTACCCTGGTCCTTATCCAACCAACTTCTTTTCCACTGCCGCGCCGAGAAGATGCCGTTGGCCTATTGCCCAAAGACGACGATCGGCCGTGGATTGGTGGCCTGGTTGGGGCGAAGGAAGCGAAGAAAAAGAAGAAGAAGAAGGCGACCAAGGACCTCACCTCACAAACTCTTCTTGCGAGCGAGACTTTGAAGGCCATTCCCCGGGCCAATTGTCGATCTCTTTTCTTATCTTCCGTTCTCGTACCTCACCGAGCACCCATCCATCCATCCTCCGAGAAGGAAAACTTTACTCCAATGTCTGCTCGGTGCGCAGTGTTCCAGCGTGTTTCTGGCTATGAACGTACGCGAGCACTATGTATGTAGCTCGCAGGCATCGGAAGCAGATGCCAGATGGAGGTGCAAGGCTGTCCCGGACACCGCGGACACTTCATGCGTTGCCTGACGGGGGCCTTCGGTGTACGATTGACGTGAAAAACGTTCGTCGAGGCTTCAATCAAACATGCGATTCTGGCGCACGCTGCACCAGAATGCAAATGTGTGCATCGCATTGACAAGTGCCTAGAACAGTGTCATGCTTGGGGCCATATGCTGACCAACGAGTGTTGGAATGTTTTACTTTGAGGTAGCATACCGCACATCGGAACAGCATAATCACAAATTGCTCCACCAAAGAAAGTTGCGACCATAGCATTTGTTAAATATTATTATTGAATCTTAGTTCACTTTGGTTGCTATGCTGGGAAATATAAAAAGCAGCTGAAAAGATTGGTTTAACTGTATTGTTGATAATAAACCAATACATTACAGCATTGTACTTACCATTTATGCTGCTTTAATGCACATTCCAATTTCAAACCTAGATCCAATGATACTCTGTTCAATCCACTCACTCGCTCGCTCCAGTTCCAGGCACAAAACGATGCCAACGTCGAGTGAGTCGTGTACGAATGCTTCAATGCTACAGCAGCAGCAGCAACATCAGCAACAGTAATAATCGCCGCTGATGCACTCAGTGCGCACACGGTTCTGTCCTGCCACTCATACCACCGTGCAGCATATGAAACATGAGCGAAAGCTCCGCGCGAGCACCGCATTTTCCATCATTTTCTTCTCGTAACAGTAATCAAGCACCAGCACCAGGATGGTAAAGCGGAACGGGCACCACGGTTTCCGGGATGCCGTGTGCCGTAGTAGTAGGGACCTGCCCGGGACCTGCCAGGAGTCACGGTTTGGAGAAGATATGCGAGAAGCGCCCGGTGCGCCACGCCATATTGGGTTAGTAAGTGGTGCAAGCAGCACTAGCAGCAGCACAGCGTTCGTGTACGTACGTTTGGCACACATGTTCCTCTTCGAAGTGGAAATGGCGGCCAACCGGCGGTACCGGTATGGCGTCGTGTGTGCAGCGAAGCATTCCCGGCAAACTCCGTCTGCCACCAGACGAGATGACGAATGTCTAAAAGGGGATGTCGTAATTGTATGTCGGAAGGGTAGTGGGAACGGGTCGGTCAGGGACGCTATTACACTATTCCGCGCGTGTGTGTATGTGTGTGTGTGACGAACATCTTTTATGCGAATCCGCGGAACGGTTGAAACCGGTTCTAGTGCTGCTGCTGCTGCTGCTCCTCAAACAAAATCATCCTCTCGATGGCGTTGCGGTGCTGATGCAGCTGTCACTCACACCATCGCAAAAACCACCCGTCTCCTTAGGAAAGCGGGACAGATAAGGGTACTACCTCTCTTCGTCGTTCTTCTCCTCCTCCGCAGACATGGTGTTGCCACCTTGTTACCATCTGCTAATCCCGGCAAAGGAGGCGTTAGTGGTGACGACGACGACGACGACCGAAGCGACGAGGTGGTTGTGTCGTATAGGCTGTCGTATGGTTGTAGTGCCTACGAGGATACGACTCCGGGAGCTGCTCCCCCGTGGAGCTCAAGGTATTAGGGTGCTTCTAAAATAATGGTCCGAAAACTCTTGCCGGTGCCACCCAGCCCAGGAGGCTCGTATGCCTGGCGGCTGTTGTTTTCGGTAGGCTTCGGTGGAAGTTGAAGTAGATTAATCTCCCGCTTACGGCACATGTTGGATTCAAGTGCTATTCTGCTTGATAATGAAGTAGCTGGCTCCGTGTGGTGGAGTCAGTGAGGCTGTCAGACAAAGCAGAGAACTAGTTACGAAACATTATTTCGAAGAGATCTTGTTGGTAGTATCTCGCGACGCTCGTTCACTCGCTCGTTTCATTTTAAAGGAGCTTAATAGACCAAGACAATTGTTACCGTGCAGAGCATTTAAATACTCAGCTCATTACCTCGTGTTCATGTATGAGGGTAGTAAAAATACAATAGTTCCATAGCACTACAACCTTCTACTTGTTCAGCTGGAATTTCGTTTGCTATTACATGTCGCGATGATTAATTATTGCATAGCATGTCTAGAGTTGCCAGAGCACGATAAAATGTTAATAATTTTCAATATGTAATTTCTTTGCAGTTGCATTGCAAGAAGAAATGGTTTTTTTTATTAATCTTTCATTTATCCAGCTCATCCTTAAAGTCGCATTAAACCTGTTGTCGTTTGCTTATACTTTATCCAAATGTCTGGTCCTGAGATGGCTTGGGACGACAATATAATGGAAACTGCATTATATTGATTAAAATGTTCCTCGAGAGAGATAAACACATGAAATTCACAGGGTAACAGGTCAGGACTGTAACGAGGGTGTTCCAATGTTTCTCACCTTAGTTGCTCCATTTTTTCCCTAGTAATGGCTGCAAGTGTTTGTGAGCGAGCATTGTCATGAAGAGAACCACTTCCCTTATCAATATGTCCCCTATTTAGAGGCAATATGCAAGTCAGACCTCACATAAAACATTAAAAGAAGCAGTCGCATTAATTGTCCTGTATTGATAAGACATCTGTCATTTTCAGAAAGCCGTATAAAGGGTCTAATGTTGTGCACTCTTAGGCTGGTGCGAGGTCTGCGGTTATGGCTCTCATTTTCAACACGATAACGTCCCAAAAAGATTTTTTAAGCTATGCAACCACTCTGGCTCGCTACAGTGTCTCTTCCGGGAAGTATGCAGTTGATCTCGTCAAGATTTCGATCAATTTTACGCCTTCTATGGCTAGAAACTTGATTATAATATGTTGCGCAAATGACGAAGGTACCTCATGCAGCAAAATTATTACTGTGGACACTGAGAGTGTCAATGAGGCGATCCAAGGCGCTTTTCTTATTCCTGACAAACCAACCCAACAACTAAAAAAGCGAGAACGTTCTATCTACATTTTTGTGACCGTAGGACGCAATGTTTCGTTTATATTTGATTCGCCCTCGTATATCAATGCAATGTTTTAAACAAATAATACAAGTTGCCAAATGACATAACGCACTAAGCCAATACCAGTTCACTATTAGTGAAACTTTCATTCTCATATTGACATCTTAAGGTACTCTTTCCGGTAGAATGCAGCGATATCTTCCAAATCCTTAAAGCTTACTACTACACCGTAGCTCAAAATGTTCATCTTGTATTTGCGAAGAAGCAAATGCCTCGTAAGCACCGTAAGCGCCGGGTAACAAATCATTTTAAGTCGCTTCGACAAACAACCTTTGGGCCTTTCCTTGATGTTTCCACATTTCTGCGAATCCGTGGATCTGCTCCGGAAGGACCGATTGGACCCAAGGAAAAGCGCATTTCCATATTGACAGTGTGATGCCGGCTGCAACTGTTGCTCAATCAGCTTAATGCTGTTTCGCCCGGCAAGCGATCCGGGCATCGAGCTGAAAGCTATCCTTGTGCCATGCTCCGTCCCGATGCCATTTCCCGGCCCGTTTTCCATCAAATCTCTTTGGCTGTCGCTGTCGAAGCGTCCACGGAACAACTCGATTTATTGCGCAATAGCCCCGGTAGCCCGGTGACCCAGTGGCAGTGGTAGTGCACAGCGAAGGGAACACAGAACCCAACGGCAATGGCGGTTAGAATTATGGAAATATGCAGGAATCCTCTTCACTTTAATCTATTCCTGCCCAACCACCCCACACTCCCCCAGAGGGACGATGATGATGTGCCTTCAACTGTAGCGGAACGACCTTTTTTGTTGAAAAGGAAAAAAGAAATGGTTGCACACCAATGCACCGATGCAGTTTTCGAATCGAATCGAGCCAAGTTTCATTCGCCAAGTTTCGTTTCGCTTGTTTATTGTCGAACAAGGTCCTTACCTTGCCCTAAGGTGAGATTCTTTGGAATCTCATCAACGAAACTATCGGCATCATGATTCCGATGGACCTCGAAACAATGTTACAAAGAAGTGCAATGTTTTGTGCCAGTTTCGACCACCATCCTTATCATGGTTTTTGGCTTTGGCCAAACAGCGGAAGTTCCTTAATTAACACGTGAGGGACCTTCACGGAGCCATCTCGGAGCCATACCAGACATTTCATATCGACCAAACTTTCGACCAAACACTCAAATCGTAATGTGTCGGCCGACAGGGAGGGGGGGCCGGACCAGAATTGAAATCAACGCCTCGACCACAAACGACGCCAGACCAACAGCCCAAAAGAGCCCACTCCGCCGGCGAGTCCCAGCCGGGTGTTCCGGTACAGTGTTATCCTCAGTTCCGGGGGCAGAGAAATGCGAAGGGTTCGGCATTAGTGAGATTAGTTTTTTGCCATTTTTGCCTCGAACCACCAGAGCAACACACACACACACACACTAATCCCTGCGATCGTATGCGACCGAGAGGAGGAATCGGCGCATCGGCGATCGATACCGAGCGAGGCGGGAACGTTCCCGTTAGTGCCATTAGGATTAATGCATCCTTGTGCCAACCACCACTACCACCATCGTTGGCCCTTAGTGCATTCGGATCTCGGTTCGTTTTGGTTACACCCGTTATCGGGGTGGTGGCACCACCGTCAGCAACATCACTCCCGGAGTCAAGCAGGATCAATTTCTCCCTCTCTCTGTCTCTCGCTCACTCGAGGAAATGGATGGCGTTTCCACGCCACGAACTAGAACAACTTTGAAGCATCGTATCAAACGAGCGGAGAACGGGATGGAAGGCGAGAGCGCAGCGCAAATGTTATAATCTTGTCTGCCTTCTGCGCTGTTAGTTATTGAGCGACTGGCGACGGGCAGCATACATCGGGTGTCGGCGTCGGTATGGAACTACTTGTGGGAAAAGGCGGTTTTCTGGCGGCTGTTTTCGTGTTTTTGTGGTTTGCGAACCACGCCGTACAAAGGGATTTATTTGCCTAGCCGCCCAGAAGGGCGGTGAAGGAGTGGGAGGGATGACGAAAAACAAGAATCAATTTGGTGGATTTCCCACCGTGCACTGAGCACAGATGGTCACGAGGGCGCACAATATGGATGGAAATTAGTTCCTGGGGTAAAAAAAAAACCCAAATAAAAACACTCCGGCACCATGGTCGTGTCTGGTGTTTTGCTTCTTATATCTCCTTGGCCATAACTGTATGCTGTATGTTGTACATCTTCTTCTTCTTCTTGTAGCATGTTTTCTTTTTGCATCAAATTTACAAGATACACACAACAAAAAAGATAAATGATGCAAGTAAAGAAACTTTTTCTATTTCGCGTACTCCCATCTAAATTCAAATTCGAAAGCACCAATGTCCGGGCCAATGGTTTATGAGTCTCCCCTCTCTCCCTCCCCAAGGGGTGGAGTTTTCATCAGAACCGCGACGGTCGTGGTTGCGGTCGCGGTGCAACAAATGCGCTCCAAACTAATCCTATTAAATCATCCACGATTCTCATTCACAGGAGGAATCATCACAGTAAAATGAGGAGTGGCGGAGAAGCGGGGCATGAAGATCTTTCTGTGGTTTTGCCAAAAGCGGCGGAGTAAACATCCGCGCCATTGGGATCATAAATTACCGTCGAGCGCCAAGGGCGTGGTGGTGGTGGTGAGGATAAGTGGCATCGGTGGCAACATTTGGCAACAATTTGGCTTCCGTACCTTGTCGGTGGTCGGCTAACAATCGGTTTGTGGACCGGGTTGGACCAACCTGTGCGAGCGTGTGCTGGCCTATTTGTTTGGCCTTGTTTGCCCGGCTATTTGCTCGAAAGGGCAGGGTCCGTAGAGGCAGTCCAAGAGACAGAGAAGATGCTGCTGCTGCTGCTCTGGTTACTTTAACTTTTCGGCGGCTTTCGCCCAATCCGGATGCTGGGATTACCGTGCCCGGCACCGGTTTCCCTGTTAGTTTGTGTGCCCAAACTATAGTCAGGCACGAGGCAAGCAAACAAATGATGATTCCGGCCAGTATTATCTTCAGCCTCTCCAGGCCACCTTTAAGAAGTAGCCCGGGGCGCACGTTTGAGCGTCTTCTTGCACGGAACTGCCACCACGGAGCAGCCCTTCACAAACAGCTTTACCACTCGGTCACACACACACACACTGTTGGGTTTGTTTTTTGGTCCGACGTTTTGTTGGCCACTTTTGAGCAGTAAACAGTTTCTTTTCGGTTTGTCACTGTGTTGGTGCGTTTGTTGCTAGTGTTCTGCCGCGTAATGTGGCACTTTTCGCCCTCACTTCAAATCCCCATGTGGGACTCTGTGTCTTTTCCGTGAAAGTGATTTATCATATCACCGGTTGCTGGCTGTTTTTGCGGCAGAGCTGGTAAGAAAACAGCCTTTGGCGGAAACTTTCCATCCCACGAGAGAGGTGACGAGGAAAATAGTAAAAGCAACGTGCGCATGAACGTTACACAAGTGCCACGTACAATAGTGAGACGTGTTAAAGAACAAAATGGTTATATTTGAGTTAAATACGGCTTGGGACAATGCACATTAACAACATGTTTGGTGCACAATCGCTTGTATGAATGAATACGGTTGTGCAACGATTATTTTTAAAAACCGTTTAACGCATTACAAATTGATTTCCAAAACATGCTAAAAAACGATTTAACAATGAGTAGACATTTGATTGTAGGCCAACATGACCCAAAAACTAAGGCATAAGCAATACTACAGCAGAAACAATTACGGGAACTCCTTATTGTAAGAATATTACATTTGTTGAAAGGATACAAAACCATTCAATGAGAGAATTACTTTTTAATTCGTGAATAGCTATGTAGTTGAAGGGAAACAGTGTTTGGGGTGCAGTTCAATTTCTTACGCTTCAGCAACAAATGGCGCTACCGACTGAAGAAAAGTTTAAAATGCTTTAATGCCCTTTTTAAAATGAGTGTGGAGTATTGATTAATGTTATTGTGTATTCCAAAGATGTCAAGTATTGTGCATTAGCATTAAAGGCTAGAAATTTTGTTTACATGCTGGACATTTGCTTAAAAAGTTCTCTGACTATTTTAAGAATCCAAACCGCTCTGCCAAATTCAATTTTCAATAGACACAAAACTGCAATAGTTATATATCGAGTGCTTAAATTGATTGGAAGAGTATTAAAATCAAAAAGCTATTTAGAAAACATACAATTTTGGATTATGTAAATTGCTAAAAGACCTTCAATCGCTTCTGGATCATAGATGCTTTTCAAGCATTTTAAGTGTAAAAACTATTGCTCGCACTTGATGATGTGTCAGAATAGATTGAAAGTCGACATTGTTCCTGAAATTAGATAAATGGTATTTGGCAGTATCAGAGGAAAAATCTTTGAGCTTTGGTATGCAGTTAAAACAATCGGAATCGTATTGTACAAGAAATATTAACTTCTATCACACACAATCTGTTCTATTCTAATTATATTTCTGTTGTACGACAGCACATAGTGTGAACAAGCTATACGAGACATCGAGGAACTACAAGTGATTATAAAGGGATAGCTGGTTCGTACTTTTATCTTCACGGTAATCTTAGTTTTGGTAAAAACATACTAAAAAGAATCTCAAGCAAAACAGGATTTTGCGCATTACTAGACTTTCAGATGGTAACCAAAATAGGGCGAAATGCGATCGATTAAAAACCTCTAAATCTCAATTTACTTTAAAATCTCGTTTGCCTCAATAAGCCATTTCGGGGGTACGAACTCCGCTCCTCCACTTTCCCTCATGTAAAATCGTCTCCTGGACGTGCACCGGACATTAACCTTTGTCTGAGCAAGCCTCCGTACGGCCGTAAGGTATCCTCTGCCTTGTTCACGCCGTTGTCCATTTTCGTGCTAATAGTTACCCCCTTACCCTGTCCAACCATCTTTCGGCTCGATCGGCTGAAACGAAAAGCTTGTTTCCCTCCTTCGAAAATTGGCAGACAGATCCCCCCGCATCCCTTCGGAAAAAGGGGAAAAACGAGGAGATTGCGAATCACAAGACACTCTCTCCATCTCTCCGACCGTCCCCTGACCGTCTCGGGCTGACCGGTCGAAACAGTTCATTTCCTTTTGGCTGCTCTATCGAGCTGCTGACACACCAGAAATGGGTTTGCTTCCGTACGAGGCTGCAACGTTCGGTCCCGATGGCCAGTAGCTCGATGCAGTGCATTGGTTTCCATCCGTTCTCCATCTATTCGCCTCATTCATCGTTGTTCAGTTATCATCATCATCATCGTGGTCGTCGTCGTCGTCGTCGTTGTCATCATCATCATCACCATCATGGGAAAATGGCACGGTAAATGCACAGTAGTCCGGTCACGATCCGAGCTACGATGCCTTGCCGCTTTATTGAACAGAGGCATCTATCGTCGAATGTGCGCCAGCACCGGAACAATGGCATAGCACCTCGTGTAGCAGCAGCAGCAGCATGTGCCAAACAGGAAATTTACCTCAGGAAGTTCTTTTCCTTTTTTGTTTCTGTTTTGAACGCCATGATGGCGCTGCTACTCGGTACAGGTCAGCGGTTCTCGGTGTTTCGAAACGTCAACGGAGTGCCATTTTGGATTTCTCTTTTTTTTGCTTGTTTTACGATCCATCCCCACGGTGAATAGCCATTGCCATTTTAAACTTTTACATGTCCGCACTGCCAACGTCATCGTCATAAAGCCGGTTGACCAGATTTTTGCCTGTCCCGAGGAAGCAAACATTATCCCCTCCCGGACAGCATACGATGCGAACATAAATCACTTGGCTAATGATCACACGATTGCATCGCTGTGAAATCCAATTAGCTCAATGGAGGGGGAGCTCTAGTGTGAACAAAGGCTGCAACATTGGTTTTAATTGTACCTCGATGCGATGCATCTCACGTTAAATATTTATCGTATTTATTGCACTTTGCTGCTCCCCTCAAACATTGCACATCCGGTCAGAATCCTCATCCACACCGCCACCGTCATGATGTCATGTTTGGTGTAAAAAAAAATCAATTAAATCACTGTGTTTGTTGTGAAAAGCATCCGTATCCAACCAATAAACCCCGATACGCTGCGAGCACACCGATGGAGGCGCCTGGTGCCGCTCACCGACACACAGATGAGTTTGTTGGTTGACATCGGATCGGATGTCTTTGTAACCTCTTCGCCCCATCGCCTTCAAACAAAGTGGCTTTACTTTCGCGTAGCACCCGGTTTGCAGTGTAGCTACTCCCAACACTGGGAACTGGGGAACGGTTTCGCTGGAACTTGTGGATATTGGAAACTTTAATTAGATTTTCTAAACTATGATCAGATTACGGGAAGCGATTAAACTGTTTACTCCCGTTCACGACACGTCTTCAAGGCTGCTGCCTTTGCTGTAGCGAGTGAACGAGCGAGACACGCTCCCACACCGAACAGCCTTTTGTGGTGGGCGCCCAACATTGGAAGATTCTTTTCGAGCGTTTACAGCTTCATCCCGGGC
The DNA here is from genome assembly GCF_943734745.1 of Anopheles darlingi. Taxonomy (NCBI): domain Eukaryota; kingdom Metazoa; phylum Arthropoda; class Insecta; order Diptera; family Culicidae; genus Anopheles; species Anopheles darlingi. Next base: position 63,489,265 of record NC_064874.1, read on the forward strand.
CCAGAGGGAGAATAATGTCTCGGGTTTCTAATTTTCGGGCAACCATTCCACCACCTCCATCGTGTGCATTATGCAAACACATTCGGTTTACGCTGCTTAGCTTATTGTCTGATTGCGTAGGCAGCAAGCAAGAGTTTGTGGTTTAAAAATGTGGTAGAAATCCATTTCGTTGATTTATTTTGACAAACATTGCATATACTGGGATTGGGGAATGTATTTCGACATTTTTCGGTGAGAAACCCCTTTCCGTGATATGGGAATCTCTCGCTTTGTACAGTTTAAATAGAATATAACCTTTCTCGGCTCAAATCCGATCCGAATCCGCGGAACTGCGGAACGAACCGGAACTAGCGTTCGAGAGCTAACGGCTCAAATATACCCTTGGCCATAGGGGGTAGTAGTGGTGCCGTTCGGTCCGGTCCGGTCGGCCTATCATGCAACCATCGACCACACTTATCATGCAACATCGGGCATGTTGAAAGGTCGCACCCGTCCCGTCCCGATCCCGTCCCATCGATACGGTCGATGCGATGCGGTTTTGTTGGATTAGTTTGAACGACGACACCACCATTCCGATCTCTCCCCCCCCGATATAGTCACTTATTTCGTGACTATTTTCCCCGCCCAGGGTGGGGGTCATATGCAACCTCGACACTGCAGCAACCTTTCTGCTATTGCTGCCATTGCTGCTGCTGTTGTTGCCCGAAAAATGGTGTCCAGACCAACGCGGAAACCAAATGGATGTTTGTTTTTTTTTTCCCCCCGATTCTCTCAGTCTCTCTGTCGCTATCGTGACTCGTTGCAACTCACGAGTCACGAGTGATAATGTCAAGTGCAACGGGGGAGGTACACACACGGGCACTGCAGTGTTGTGCAGCACTGAGCAGTGAGGGAGTTCTGGTGAAGGACGACATCTGCTATCGCACATAGCAGGCCTTGGGCCTTGGGCCAGGGAAAATCAATTCAAGTGTGTCATTCTATAATACGGCTCAGCGCGCAGTAGTGCTGCTGTGCTGCTGTCCGTCATCTGTTCCAGTGTTATTTCATTCCAATACAGCGCACTTCACCTGCTCAATGGCAATGGCGTAGCGTTGGAATACCATTTGTCGTTTTCTCGCTCTCTGCACCTTTGATGTTTGATGTGTTGTTGTGACAAGTGATTTTAAAATTAAATTTCCGCTTTCGATTCGGTGCGATTACCACGCGATTAATGGAAGAATATGGATCCACACGGCCCCTCCTAAAATCTCTCCCTTCTGTCGAACTGTCACAAGAATCTACCATGATCTCTTCTCTTCTGCAACGTTGTCATCAGGATTTGATAGCGCTTTAGCCTCGTCTAATACACAACACAATTACAAGATGCGCGCTGCTCGGTGTGAGAGTGTAAAGTGCGTTAGCCGGAGCGCTGGTGGCAGTGCCAGTGCCAGTGTCAGAGTGATGTAATGTTCGAGCAGCCTTCGCCAAGGATGTGTTGGGTAACGCCAGGAGTATGGCTCATCCTTCGCCTGTCACCGAGCATCACCGTCCGGTAGCTTTCGTCTTGCGCTCGACAGTGCAACCACGGTAGCGATCGAGATCGAAAGAGAGCGCGAGAAAGTGTGTCAGTGCGTCAGTCTGTGTGCCAGCCAGCTTGCCTGTCTGCCTGTCCTGAACACTAGGAGGCATTAGCCTTAACGTCGCCGACGGAAGCGATCACCGAATCGAGGGAATCGAGCACCCGGATTCCCGGTGTAGTGGCATCGCCGTGTACATAGGTGTCGAAAGGGAAGATCGCGGAGATCGCAGTGTA
>NC_064874.1:63493556-63498556 GCF_943734745.1 Anopheles darlingi
CTAGCTCGATCACACTTAATATGGTGCACCATATCTTTTGTATTTCCTCCAAATGTGCTTTCAACGGATAAGCGCAATCCTGTGCTTGCACAATCCCACTCACGTCTATTGCCAACTGTTGTGTTGTCCATGTGCAGCGTAGGTTTGTGTTTCATGTTGTTTGCTTTGCATATGATTTTCGTCCTTGATTTCCAACTCGATTGTAAGCATCCATAACTCTAGGTGTCCTTCTTTAACGAACCGTATTTCGATGTCATTGTTGCATTTCTTTTTTAATTTTTGAAGTTTTCTTTATTTGATTTTTGTGTCTTCAATTGGATTAACTACTCTTTCTATGTGTTGTGATTGTTGTTGTATCAAAAAATGATGAAACCGGATCTGCATATTACCCCGGGGTCTCAACATTGGTAATTGAAACTAACAATTGAGTCGAAGAATGGTTAAACTAGATTCTACCATATAACCTTACGTTTGATTTGTGTTTTTTAAATACAAATACTATATGCGAAAGGATTCACACAATCAGAACACATTCATAGCCGATGTTTGCTTAGTTAAAGTTCCCGGCAAATATTTTTACGTAAAAGTTTACATCACCAGAGTTTTTGAGGCCAGCGAGTTGTAGTTCGTCCACCTTGCCCAAAGTATCACATGAACCCCGTCACTATCTTTTGTGACCCCTTGCCATGCGCACTAGTACACAGCTCACTTCCAAGTAAACTTACTCCGCTCGATAGTGAATCCTTCTCAAAACAATTCCGTCAATTCCAACCGAACACCCGTTTTACCGTTTTTGTACTTACAGTTGCAAATGCATTCCAAACATTTGCATTTACTTAGATTCCAGACCAATCACACATGAGATGAGTGTTTCCCGAAACCATCGAATTGACCCTTTTCACCCCCAATAGCCTTCCTTGACAAAGCGAGAGCCTCTTTCAATTCCAATGCGATCATTTTCACCACTCACCGTTGCACTGTTCCGAAGGCGAAGATAGACTCCTGGAATTAATTTTACTCTTCTCACATTTCTTCCTTTTCTATTCGGTTTTTTTTTCTTTTGTGCTTCTCGATTTCAGCCAAACTATATCATAGAAAACGTAATTCAAATCAACAGTCTCTCTTAGAGCACTAATACCACTAATACAATCCTGCTTTCCCCTCCTTCCACTCCTATTTTGAGTAGTTTGGAATTGATTTGTTCTCGGCTCGAGCCACCAAGACCTTTTGCGAGCATTCCGACATAGGATAACCTTCTGGATGGAGAGAACTCGATCATATACCATGCCCTCGGTAGCGATGTAGCGTTCCGATTTTACTTACCTTTCAATTAGGAGCATTGTCTCAAACGCGCACCTCTGTAGCAAGTTTCGGCAAGCTGAATTCCTGCAGCATTTAGCTATTTCAGATGCTTGCCAATAGAAATCTCCGTTACAGTGAACGAATGGACCGAATGAGTGTTACTCTGTCTATACTACCGTACTACCAACCGGTTAAGCTGATTGTAGATCATCGTAATGAGAATTAGTAAACTTTTAGGCTTTCACTTAAATAATACAGCAATACAGTATAAACGAATGGGGTTTGCTTACAATTATGACTCACAATTAGATACCATTTTAGCGAAACATATTCACAATCTACTTCGTGCAATTGTAACATAACACAAAAAACATGCTCCCATAATATATTATTTGTTTGTACAAAAAAAAATTGCTGCTATCACTTAGAGTATTCACGATGCAAATCGTACACTAGAGTTAGACACCATAGAGCCAAATTTCACAGGAAACTGCCTCGTTCTGACTGCACCACACTACGTGATCTATTGTGTAGTTCATCGCGCTGCACATACAAGCATTTTACAAACCAACAAAAAACGCTTATTTGTCGCTAGATAACGAGCTTCCTTATACATTGTTTTTCTTTACCTTTTCGTTTTCCTCTAGAGATGTCACTTTACAAACGATAATATTTTTCCCAACAACTTCTACTCGCGTTCTGAAGCGCGTTTCCTTCGTCGGTGCTTATTTTCCACATGCCATCTTAAAAGCACAGGAAATGCGGAAGTAACCCAATGGGCAGAACCCTTTTTCGCTCATTTCATTAGAGACAACTATGTAAACTTCAATTGCTCGTCACCCTGCTCTACTTATGAGATACAATGAAGTGTCGAATTGGTGGCTTCTCCTTCCAAACAATGTCACACACTAACCACACAGCAAAACCGCTAGAGAACGTGCTCAACTGTGGCTCCCTGAATGTGGCTCTGTTTTCTCGGGACGGTAATCCGTGATCATTTAACAATGAAGAGGTGGAAATTTTTAATTTTCCGTTTCCTCTCTTTGCTCTGAATATCTCTCTTTCTTTCGCACGCTGTCTGTCGGTGCAAGCCGTAATCATTTTATCAAGGTAGATAATAACTTGCTGGCTTAATGAGAAGGGTCTCGAGGGGACTTCCCCTGCTTTGCTGGATTTTTTCAATTTTTCGTTTTAATGGTATTTTTTGCTCTTTGGTCCATTTTAATTATGATGGTACTCTGTTTACTACAATTGACACAGTCCGTCAGAGCTTTTAGTTCAACTGAAATGATACCATGTTTTTTTGGTTCTACTCGTTGGGGCGAAGATAGTGTTAATTGAAAATATATTAATTATTTAATAAAGTTCAAGTAACTCGATTATTGTTCACGGTATTATGTACATAGAATTGCAATTATATTCAAAGTTTCTGTTAGTTGGGAATTTTGACATTTTCAACTCAGCGTAGGGGAAGAACCACTGCAACTGTGGAGAATATTAACGTTTTTTTTTTGGCATTATAACATTTATAATGTTTAATGTTCTGACGAGGAAATAAATGACCGCCTATGCTCTGTTATGGATCTTCTATGCTAATTAGCTGAATGCTTTCCAACCTGACCTATCCATCTCATTATGTATGTCTGAGTCTATCGCCTACACTTCTTATCTATGTTGCGCTCTTTGCATATCTCTATCTTTCATGCTGTTTCCTATCCATTCCAATGTGTACAGTGTTAAATGTTTGATTTCTATGTGTGATGCTGCGTGTACTATGTATGTCACTAGAAGAACTCGTTATGAAACTAAACCTCTTTTATGGTCTGTGTTCAGTGGCGAAAACATTGCCTTTGGTACAATTGTATAAATATTTCAGCATCGTTTTTCTTTTCAAAATACCACCTCCACTACTTTCCTGAGATTTTCTTGAGCACTTTTTCACACAAGCGAAACAACATCCATTAACTAAGTGATGAACAAACAAATGCTTTCAATTCAATGCAATTACGACTCCGATGGCTCCGATTTTAATAATCGTTGTTCCAAACGAGGCGTGTAAGCAAATATCAATTAGAAACATTGCAATTTAATTACGGAGCTTTAATATCCTTTCACACCAAACGAAAACATTTGATTCAACCGGAGAGGTCTTTGTATCAAATGGCACCTTTTATATGTATATTCACACTGCTGTTTTACCAGATGATAAAATTGGATTTAAATATTCTGTTCATAAGATTACACTTCTCTAATGAAGAAAACGTAAGTAAATAGCTTCAAATTAATCGATACATCGCTCCTCGGCGCGTTGCGATGATTATTAACTTCAAACAGAGTTTGCTTGAAACCAGGAAATCAAACATTGACACAGAAAGATCACGCAAGCGCTAGATGAAGGTAGTTTGGGAAGGCCGCAAGAGCGTGTAATGTGCGGTAAGTGCCTGGTACTGATATTTTCGTAGCAAGGTGGATACCAGATGCGGTGGTTAGGATATCACATGCCTGCAGAAAAGCTGGAAAACAATATTGGATTGTTTTATCAATGGAGAAATCATAGCTATTTCTTTCGGAAAAACTCATCATTATTCAGTGTAACCCGTTTTTGGAAATCGTAAAAAGCAAATAGTCTAATTTTTCAGTGTATGTGCTTTGGTTTTGATTTGCTAAAGGATATGTTTGCGAGAAGCATTACAAAATGCCTCGGTTGTGAAAAATCTCTTATAAAAAAAACAGCATCATTAACATTATCTTGAGCCAATATTACTGAACACATCTTATTCTAATCGTTAAAAAACACGAATCACCGTGCGATTGAGTAAGTGTCTAATTTTTTAAAAGTGTTTAATGTTTGGTGCGAACTTTATCCATTTGATTTGGAAATCTCGTCTCGCTGGGAATAACTCTGGAATGGCCGAGTAAAGCGCACTAGAGAAGATTCCACAACTCACTCCCTTGACATTCTAAAAAATGAACTTTTCTCAAACAGTCCATTTCTGTGACAGCTGAGCATTTCTTTTATTCCAAAATCGCTCGAAAGAACGAAAGGGAGGGACAAAAACAACATGATTTTTTTTTCAAATCTGCATCCAACTAGTTCGTTCGCCAAAAGTCACAAACCCGAATGCCCATTTACGTACCGTACCAAGTTCTTTTCATTTCTTTTCCCCACTCAACCAATGGCAACCATTTTGTTTTTGCGAGAAAAAATGCTGCTATTCAGCCACCACTGAAACAGCTGGATCTTGTTTATGGGTAGTGCAACTGCCGGTTTTGATTAAAGGTTAGTCAAAGGTATTTTACCCTTTCAAAAATTAAAGTTTTTCTATAAGCACTTGAGCTCTTCAACTACTAGAGCTGTTGTTCATAATCTGTTGCAGTGTATAAATTATGCTGGTTCCCTATGGAGTCATACGAGACGTAATCTCTTTCATCGTAATTATCCGAGATTTCATTCCCAAATGTGACATCATCCTTGCCTGAGGGTACACTGTGGTACGCTGAACCAATTATCGACACAAATACCGTCCAAAGTCAGTTCTTAGCAACAAGGTACGCCAACACGGAGCTTACTAACTGTGCATATATGGTACAGCACACCACTAGCCATGTTTCCCCGAATGGCACCACGGTTCTTTATTCTTTTGTTGGATTCCAGTACTGCTGTGAGCAGTTCCCCTGGCTATACGCTATACGTGAAG
>NC_064874.1:63511056-63531056 GCF_943734745.1 Anopheles darlingi
CCCTCGCACGAACGGCACGAAATACACTCGGGGGGTGTACCGGTCGCGTGTGTGGAGGCGTGTTTAGAAGGTGAAAGCGTAAAAGCCACGCCACGGTATGCAATTTGCAAATCTGTGTATCCTCGTCCATGCCTAGCGTGCGTTTCCCGAGATTACGTGTCCGGACTATACGAACGCCACGGCCTTGCGCAAGCTCATGCGTTCATCATGGCCCAAGGGCCGCAGACACATCATCCTCTGGCAGGGTATCCGCACCGTATGCACCGTAGTAGAGCGGTCAAAAGCCATCAAAACTATTGCCGTGTCCGGTCGCCAACATCACCGGGATACAGACGGTGGGGCCATTGCCATTCAGCGACCGATTCCAGAAATCGTTCACGACAATGACCCACCGGCATGGCGCTTTCGTTGGTGGAGGAAATGGTGACCATTTCCGCTGTGCACTGTTCGTCTCTGCCACCGGGTAGGGCTGTCCGAGACCGGCGGCATCCTTTTTGCTGCCAATTATCCGCAATAATTACTGCCGTCAGTCGGATGGGAACTTTATCCTCTGGCGCCCTACGCCAACGCAAAGGACCTTGGGACCTTTGTCCGCAAGGAGCATGGCGGCGGTGGTGGTTATTGCTTCCAAAAATCCGTCCGCCCCTCCCCCACAAAATCCGGCCCGGCACGGTGGGAAGCAAAAAATAATAATCATATTTTGTGTCTAATGGAAATGGGTTTTCTAGTTCCTTTTGTGGAAGTGCCGACTGCTGGACTGGACTACTCCTGAATCCAGGAAATAATCGTACAAGTTGTGTGAATTTGGAGTGTTTGGTTGGGTTAGGGGGTTCACATCAGTCGCGGCGACCTCAGGTTTGGGGTTCGGGGGTTTGGACGATGGAGGGAATATCACACAATTTACTCCTGTCACTCCCAACCGAAACCGAGCGGGTTAAGTGGACGTGGATATTCAAATCGTTTTCAAAGCTTTCAAAAACGGCATAGTCTCGCCGGTGCTCGACGTGGCACAGAAGGTCACTTTTGGCTGCAAAAGTTCCAGCATTTTGCGCTTGACGAAAGGACGAACCGTGTGTGTGTGTGTTTATGTTTATTAAATCACTTAACTTTAATCTACCGGGAATTGGATATTTGTGACCTGGATTGTGTGTCCCAGGGTAGGATTTCTCTTTGTTGTATTCAACTTGTAGTTAATAACGTTTGAACTCAAGCCATTTTGAAATGAAAATGTGATGTGATTTCTGGAAATGATCATACTTTATACATCGAAAGAGAGTTTAGAAGAAGATTTTTTATAACTCTAAAAAGGGTTTAAGTTGATCATTACTCGAGGATTGATTATTAAATGAATTACATTTTTTTTACGAGTTCAAAAAGAATTAATATTTTGATTGAAATTGTTCCTTTAAATAGTGTAAAAAGTATTAGCAACCCAAGAATCGAATTAATATGTTATTGACTATTTTAAAAAGTTCTCTTCATCCTTAAGGGGGAACTCTACTAATGAAAATTGCTAACCATGCGCATAAGCGAATTATGTATGCAAAAGTTTAAAAAGTGCTCCCCAAATTGCCGAAACCTAAAACCTTCCTCCAACCGAGCTTTCATTATGGAAACCATTCCACTAAGCGATTCTTTGTCAACCACCGTCCCCCGCTGTTAATGTTTGCGTCCGGAGCGAGAGATGGAGTAGGACCAAAAACTATATTTGCCTTCTCCTCCCTGTCTCCGGGGGTTCCCGAAAACATGCTCCCCTTTCCTCGGGAGGGGCGTTTGACTTGATACGCAGTAAACGATCAAGGTCCTGTTCGCGTCCTGTGTGTCGCGATTGTGCAGCGTCAGCCGGGGAACGCGGAAGTGAAGAAACTCGTGACCCGCTGTTCGGTGGCATGGCATGGCGTGGCGTGTGAAAAATCAATTTTTCAACCCAAATGCGAACACGAAAAGTGCTCCCCAAAGGTCGATAGGTGACCCCGAGCCTTCATTACACCTGGGGCGAGATTGCTGGCCGAGCCGGAAGCGAAGTCGACGATAGAGAGAAGAGAATGTTACTTCAACGTTCCAACCTGTCCGGTGGTGATCCTGGTCGACCCTACCCCCTGCTCGGTGTGAAGTGTTACGTGACAGCTTTTTTATGCGAAAAGAAAACGTAAAAAATGTTCTTCCCAAACGGTTGACAATGCACCGACACTTGCCAGAGTATGTGTGTGTGATAGTGTGTGCCCTTAATGCCTTGGTTGGTTATCGTTTTTAGGGGCGGAAGGCATCTGGAACATTCTCAATTACAACGTGGGTTTCAGATCGGTTTGGACCCGGTATCCCGTTGACCTTAATCTAATGTGTTAGTAACAGGAGAACTTTCCCTAAGGAACATGTCATGTTCAGCTTATGGGCTGCATAATCAGAGGACTCTTCAGTTTGGGAGAGGATACGATGTCTGTTGGATTGTACGATTCACTTTGGAGATCCCTTGAGCAGGATTGAGGAGGATTATTTCCATATTTTTCCCAATTAGAATGTTCCTTAAATATACAATTTAAATCTCATGTTCTTAAGCTTAAGGCCTAAGGACCACCAGAACAGCTTGTACAACTAAGAAACTTTCATTGGTTATCGTTTGGGGACGCGCAAAACTATATTTTAGGCACGATAGCAACTTTATTTTGCAAACAAATTCCAACAACGCACTCAAGTTGATAGTCCTTATACAGTAACTTTCTTGCAACAATTTGTTGACAGTTCCTAATATAATACAATATTGATCATTGCCGACTAGTTCTATAGATTGGATTCCAATTGTATTTCAATGTTATCTCCCAACATTGTGCTCAAATAATTCTTATCAAACCAATGATCCAATTTTGCTACAAAACACAACGCAAATCCCGCCATTTTCATTTTTGTCAAGCACTTTATCCAAATCCATCACACAACAATAATGAATCGATCAACATGACCATCGATGAAAACGGGGGCCGCCGGGGCATTATGCAAATCATTTAACATATAAATCCGTATGCAATTATGCTTTCATCGGTTTTACCGTCGGATTTGCGGGCGCACCTTTTGCCACCTCGCCATCCCGCCACGCACTAGTCTTCCAAACAGCAGCAGTAGGTGCTACCGGTTCGGATAAACCGCAACACCCTCGCTGGAAGCTCGCGAAGGTAATGCGAAATTAATGAACTCCTAAACAGAGTCGCGCATAATTTATGTGCCTCCGCTACCTTTTGAATTTCGATTGGCGGGTTAGGTTGGTGATGGTGAGGGTGCTTGTTTATAAATGGCCGCGTTTTTACTGTGTTGCAGTGTGTTCCAAAGTGACCAAAGTCAAATTCCCAATTGGTTGCCCGCGTGACAGCGGTTGGTTTGGTGGTCGGTACACCACGAGATGAAAGCAGCAATGCATCCACAATTCGCACGCAATGCCATTCGCATGTGTTTGTGGTAGCGACATTGAGCGATGGTTTACAATTTAATTATCCTCGCATTAAAACATCACGATGCTTTGTCGCAGTACGGAACGAACGATGCCAATCAGTTCCGAGCGCCCCGAATCCGCAAATCATCTCTTTAAATCGATCCCTTCAACACGGGACACTGCGACTGACTCACTAGCCACGCCGCCGTTATCAACAGGCAACAAACCACAGCCTCAGTCTCATGATGATGTCTCGAAGCACTCTCCACAGCATTCATAGCATCAAGAGCGAGAGAAAGAGAACGCATTCGTTGGTTGCTTCTCTCGATTCATCTCGCTGACTCCACGGGAGTCCACGCGCCTCACCGCGTTATCGCATTACTCGCGAGCGTAGCCCATTATTTATTTGCATAATTATGCTTTTAATTATATTAAAATATAAATTACATCGTGCCTCATCGTGTCTCTTCGCACGCGCGACGCACGCAACAAGCTGCTGACAAAGCGAGACGACGGCGAGGTAATGGCGATGGCGATGTAATGGTTGGTCAGAATCCGAGCATCCGAGATATGACTCGAAAAACTCATGCTGCCAGCAGTTAATGTTCTCACTGATGATGACCAGCGAGAAGGTGGGGATGCGCTCGGAAGGGTAATGTAATTAATAGTGCTCCGTTGATTTAATTCATCGCTTAAGCAGCTAATTAAACTGTCAGTGTCGGTTCCTTGGTTGACGAGACCAGAGAGAGGTGGCTCTGGCCAATATTGACAGCTCGTTAGCGAATGTCATCGTCGCAAGCACTATCATTTCTTGAACTTTCGAATCGAATTATGAGTTCGACTTTTGAAGCAATGTTATTTCGAGATCGTAAGTAGAAAGATCATTTTTGAAATCTCGAATATAATGAACAATAGAGATTTAACCGGTTACAAGATTTACTTACCCCGTTTGAAGCACACAATCCTACAATAAAACGATGTTGTCTGGGAGTAACTCTTCACAAACGATGCTTAAACTTTTGGTGATGCTGGTGAAAAATCACCTCATAATACCTCGTGCTACATAATAGTTCCGAACATCGTGCTGCAGGCGTGATTACGTTGAATTTTTCAACTCGACACACCATAATTGACTCGTTTTGAACCCCATTGTTGACCTGGCGTCTCCATTACACACGAAACCCATCTCACCGAGTGAGAGGGAATGAGAGAGAGACCAGCCTGCTACGGAAATGGCAAAACATTTCTCCATTTCTCCAACACCGCCGCCAGCTATTTCGATGAGGTGCACGTACGCTACACATTCGCATTATTCCAGCGAGAGGAAATGTCCACTTACGCGTACTAATAACCTCAATTAATTTTCCCCGCGTCGCACGGCACGGTACGGCCACGTTTTACGATTTTGCGTCCTGTCAGGATGCTCCTCTCCCCCGGGGAGGTTCCTGTAATCCCGCCGGGGAGACGATAAAAAAACGGGGGGAAAGGACTATCATTACCATAGTGACCGTAACGGGGGGGTCCTGGATGTGTTTTCCGATTTCGTGAGGATTTGATTTTGCTTTGCCACCGTCTGGTGGCGACCGGTCTGACCTGTCCGATGGTCATCATAACATGTTATTGCGCTGCCAAGGATTCACACCACGTGTCCTGTGTGTGTCTCGCTCTCTCTCTCTTTGAGCTGTGTTTTGACCAAACCATAAAATGTTTGCCCAATGGCCATCGGCATCATTTTAGACAAAGTAACAACACCGACCGGAGTGGTGCCGTTTCCGTGGATCAGGCCAGGTTGCGTGACCGTGGCGCGGGCTCCATCCAAGGCGAAAAGTCACGAACCAGCACAGGTGACATGGCACCTTTTCCTGGCCGGTCCGGCCTGTGAAACACCCGTCCGGTGTCCTTGACCAACCCACGGATGAACGCACGGAACATGGAGCGATGCATTTTGCGACCACTGCCGCTGCCGTTGACGCCGCGGTCTACCACGCAGCACATCAAGGAGCAATCTTTGCCAATGAAATCACCGGAAGTGCACCGTTACAGGGCACGTCGGTTGGCTCACGACACACACACTGAAATACATACAGACCCACAATAATTTGCACTATACTCTCTGCCTTCACTGCCTCTGGTGGTGGTCTGTCGATTCTATTGTTATGCAAATGGCCACCGACCGACCAGCTGCAGCAAAGGGTCGATTACGCTTAGCCTAGCGAGCGAGCGACGCTTATCTGGGCGGAAATGACGGCCAGCGAATGCAGCAGCAGCAGCAGCAGTAGGGCGCTGGCCTGGCCAGTGGGTGGCCCGCAGCGATGGAGCTATGTGGCCCACGCCAAGTGGCGACGCTGATGGCCTTTCCACTGCACGCGACCATTTGCTGACAAATTGACGAATTGAGGTCAACTTTACTGCAGCAGCGCAAAGTTTTGCAAACCAAAATACCAAAACGGCCACCAGCGGCAGGCCAACCAATTGGGCATCCAGGCGTTGTTTTGTGCGAGAAGTTGGAGCCATTTGCGAAGGCGATAGTTTCGCGTGAAGAAAAGATGGAGAAAAGAAAGAAGGAAAAAAAAACTGCTCCCCGAATGCCGAAATTGGAAGCCCCAAATTATGCCACAAACGCGCGGCGCTGAGATAGTAAAATGGTTGGTGGATGGATTGCGGAGCTCGGAATTGCCCCTTGTTTTTTGTTATTGTATTCCGAGCTGGGCCACAAATTGGTAGCGGAACTTTAATTTACTACTTGTTTGAACCTTAAATTAGGGCCGATATCGGGAGTTCAAAATCGGCAAATGTTTTTTAAACATTCGTCAGCCTATACTTTAGCATTTTCTTCATGTGTCTTCGTCTTCTACTTTCTTACCTCTATTGTGACAGGATATTGTGTGCACTTGCTAGTTACTAGTACATTTCACACATGAAATCATAGGTTATGGATTTGTAGGCTTGGAACTCGTTATTAGGAAGTATTGTGGTGCATTCGTATTTTTTGATGAACTTTTATGTTCGTTTTGCGTCGACAATCTATGTTAAATGACTTCTTATTGGATCTTTTCCTTATTTCTAGTTGGAAACTATACGTGGATATGTTTACTTGGATATGTTTATTTCTTGTTGGATCTGATGATTCGATTTATACGAGCGACTACCGATCGGTAAATGAACGCTCTCTATTGTAAACTTTGAAAATTCTATATTCTTATTCTGCGACAAAAGCCATGATAAGCGAGCAATTCAATCAAATTAACGCCCTTTTATGAATAATATTATGACAAAGTGCTGTTTGTTTTTGCTGTGTTAACGTTATTTTCAAAACGTCTGTTTGTAATTTAAAGGATCGTTAATTTTACGCTTCTGGAATTCGATGTTTTGTAGCAAATTGATATTTACAAAATAAAATTTTATACTGTTAGGATGCACTGTGTAGATGTGAATGTTGCATACTTGTAATCGATTGTATAATTGTATTTTAACTAAAAGACTTTAAACTGCTCCTTCTATACATGTACATTATCTTACAGCTGTAGTCAGAGCTGTAGCTGTACATAACAAGAAACGCTTTGAAGTGAATAGTTTTCTAAACATTCTCCTAACTTGATTTCGCTATCAAAAGTCGAATGTAAGCAGTCCTAAACATGTACAAACATCTTCTGTTGAATATTCTCCATCAAAAATGCAATCCAAAGCCCTGCACTGTTGCAGCGGACGTCATATTGTTCCTCTGTTCTGGAAAAATCCTTCGAAAACGCTGACCAAAGAGTTGCCATTTTAATTTATCCCAACTACCACCATCCGTACATCAAACACTATCGTCCGAGCCCCTCTTATGGGAATCACCCGGTGCATAAGCAAACACATCAATCGATCATCGGTTTTTGACAAGACAGCACCACTGACCACCACCACTACCACTGTTGCTACCACCACCGATCAATACGTAATTGGGAAACTTTTCAATCTGCTATTTATACCCCGAGCGAGCGAGAAAGAAGGGGGTTGATTCTGTTTTCGTCCACAATTCCCCGGGCGGCCATAAATTTAGGATTACATCCCCGGGCCCCACACATCGGGGCGAAGCTTCGACCCATCGGACTTTTACCCTTTTCGCTCACGCTGCTGCTGCTTATGCTTTCGAGCGATTGGAGAGGAGGATGTCCGGGATCCGAGACCCCCGGTTCCCTCCGAGAGAAGGTGGTGCCTATTTTGCAAATCAACCTCCAACAACGGAACGAAGCTGTCCTTGGTTCTGCCAGCTCATGGACGTCGCACCAGAACCATTCAAGCAAATACGATTAATTATTGAAACTTTAAAACTCATTACAATCGATCGATGCGATCGATGCGAGGAGAGGGTAGACCGCCGTTTAAAGGACCGATCCAACAGCACGTGCACCGAGAGACACACACACACAGAACTGGTTGTGCAGTCCTTGTACCCACCACACCGGTGTAGTGGGATCCGATGGATAATTTCCCATTTTTCATCCCTTCCTCTTCTCCGAACGTCCTTAGCTTGAAGTCGATGACGCAACGACCGATTGGATTTGGCTTATCTGGGCTCTCAAGACCATGTCCATGTCCATGGGACGAGGTTGGAAAGGACGCGGAGTGCTTGACCACTTGCACATTCATTAGATCGTCGGCATCATACACAAGCACCCTCGGTCACCGGGTCGGGGGTGGTTTCGTTTCGTCAAAACGGATTTCGTCCTCGGGCGACCGATTGAATCGATCGCCACGAGCTCTTCCGCCCCCCGATTTAGTTCCCGATAGATCTGCCCCCGGAATGCCGTAACTACCCCACTACCCGGGGAGTATATTGGCCCCGGGGGGAGGTAGTGGTGGAGGTGTAAGAGCGGAGGGTGCACATCGTTACGTCTCGTCGTCGGTCGTCGATACGGAACCGGCCACTGGTCAGTACCGTTTTGGGCCTCGTTGAGACATCAACGTTCGTCCGCCAACCCGAGTTTCCAAAAGGGTCGTCCTGTACGTCTGTACGTGTGTGTGCGTGCGTGCTTGTATGTGTGTGCCTGTGGTCTGGTGTGTGGTTTGTTTCAGTAAGCAGTTCCACAGTTCCACAAACTGACTCCTCGAAACTTCCTTCCAACCGAGAAGGTTTGCGGCGTTGGAGGTAGTGCTCGCGCCGATTGAAGTGAAGTGACGACTCCGTTGGCCATTGCCTTGCTTGGAACGTTGGACTTGCTTCTAGTTGCCGCTACCTGCCTCTACTCCCATACCTCACCTTAACCCTTTTAAGTTGAGCAAACTCCTGCAAGTGAATGGTACTGCCACCTGCATCGTCAGCATTCCTCAACTTCTTCCGGACGGATCTGCGGCCCAAGGTAAGCCCGAGAATGGTCGACGGACGTACGGACCAGCCGAACCGACGGCTCGACGACACCGGCTCACACTGCCCCGATTTGTCACATCGATTCGCTTTAGTTTGGTTTAGTTTTCCTCGTGAGACTCGTGGTGAGAACTGAGACTGTGAGAAGTCAGGTAACGTCCGGTAACGTCTACGTCTACCAAACGTCGTTGCGTGACAGAGAATGAAATCATTCCATCGTTAGCTCTATCAGCTCTATCTCAGCGCAGAGGTTTGGTTTGGTTATAGTGATTGGGGAGTTGGACGTGTCGGACTGTCTGCTACAGCTCAGCAGAAATGTCGAATGGTGGACGACAGGACACACCACACAGCAGTTAGCAAGGATGTTGAACAAAGTGTAATGACCACACAATCACTATCGCTACGGGCGGCCATTGAAGGAGATTCGTTTAGGTGACGTACGCCTACTGGGGGACGTCACGTCACGTGCGCGGTTTTTGGGAGGAAATTTTGTGGCACAGCCTTCTTGGTATTCATCTTCACTTCTACCGAAATCCCTAAATTGAGTGATCCCAATTTGGAGGTTATGTATGCGTCCAGGTGTCCTCAACTTCGTCCTTTCGTCCCTATTGCCGGGTACTTGCCCGGCCTGCAGCAATCACTTCTTGTGCCTTTCCAACCCAATAACCACGATTTATGGACTGGGCCATCGTTTGATTCAATAATCCACCCGGTTGGCGAACCATGCCAACGGATGGAGTCAATTTGATGGCGGCCATTGCGGTAATTGTGTACTTTAAAATCACTCACCAGCTCGGCAGGGGAACTAGTATGCATGTGTATGCGCGTATGTGTGTGTGCCTGTAGCGCTGAGTTACGCAATGCAACGAGGACACCAATAATGGCGTCGGTGGCTAAGCCCGGTGGCTGTCGCCTCTATGGGATCGGCCATTCAATACAGATGGAGCAGTCCGATGGAGGAAGCAAAAACTCGATGCTCACCCCCACCAACACCACCACCACCACTGGCAACACACCGGCAAAGGAATGTGGTGAAAAACAAACAAGATAAATTATTCATAAATGAAAACCCGTACCGAGGGACGTACCGGGGGGCCTCGGCCGTCTTCGTCTCAGGCCTCAACCGAGCGCACGACGACGACGACGACGACGACCGTGTGCGCCATGACTTGCCGGACTGTTTCTATTATTTCTGATGTTTTTCTTCCTATTTTTTATCGAGTATTGTCGCTGCTTCCCTCTTGCTTTGCTGTGTGTGCCAGCATACACAATGTGGCAATGCAATGCAAATGAACCCGCTATCGTAGCACAAACATCGTCCTCGTCGTCGCCGTCGACTACCAGTCGGCAAATCAAGGCAGTATCCAACAGCAGTACGAACACAGTTCCTTCTCTTTCGTGTGCACACACACATACACACACACGTGCTTGGCCCTCTCGACTCTATCTCTCCACTCATCGACATTATGGCGCATTTCGCTCATCTAATTTATCGACGATCGACGACGAGAAGAGAGAACGATAGAAGGAGACACTGGGGGAACAGGGAGGTAGGAGAAGCGACGAAAATCCTGTGATCCACAAACAACAAACGGCTTCGTCCGTGCTGCTTCGACCTGTCATTCTGATGACTGGTCAGTTCGTGGTCCAATTTCCTATTGCCCCGGATCCCACCCCCGGGGGGGAGGTGGTGCCTAGACGCACCTCACACACCACCAGGTCCTTCGAGTGGGAATCGGTCCCCAGACAGCGGGAGGACAGGACGAGGGATAAAAAAATATAGAACCACGCTCTGGCGTCACTCGATGCCGATGCCGTGTATTATCGAGGACTGCCTTCAGGGGGCTGGGAAATGAACATTAGGTGCCACATAAAGAATTCACAGCGCTGGTCACTCGTTGGCAGCAGAACTGGGGGGGGGGGGGCTTCAATATTTTATTTGCCAAGAAGAACTCACAGCTCAAGGTCGCCTAAAGCATCGGCCACTGGCTTCGGATTGGTGACGGAGTCGTAAAAAAAAACTATTCTCCTATCTACTATTCCGCAGCATGCTACGTTAACCGTCTCCGCAGATCCACTGGACTGGAGGGAATGTGGCTTTGAACGGGACGTTTTTTTCCCCCGGATTAGATTAATGACGAGCAGCGCGATGAGTGACAAATCCCCGCGAGTGGCCACTTGTTCGTTTTCCCAAGCGTTAATCCATGGCACGTCGATGCACGGCGAGCTCATTGTTTTAAAATGTCCTAACGAAAATGTCCTTACTTCAGTCAAAGCAAACGCACATTTATTTACATCCACAACACTTTCGGGTAACCAAGTTAGGGGCTAACTTATAGGACTAAGCACTAGGCTGAAACAGTTTCAAATTCTGACGATGCAGTCCAGTCGTATACTTTCCGGCACATATCGCGATGATCACGCTGCATTCCCATGGGACATGGTGGTGGTGGGAACTTGTTTTGGAGGAATCAAGAAGAGAGCGTACACTTTGAGCATCTTCCGTATTACAGTGCAACAGCGCTCCGGCTTACCCTTGATATGCATCCTTCACTTACCGGGAACTGAATCAACAGCATCATAAGCACACAAAGAAGTAATACGGCCAGCGCACTATTCATTCTGCAGATCGTGTATAAACCATCAAAGAACATTTTGATGTTTAAATCTCTAACTTCCCTGATCGACTGGGCGATCAGTTAGTGGCGTGTCAGATTAAAACCTCCTGCCCAACTGCCTGCTGAAACCTGGTGTGCGAGACGTGATAAGATGCACTGCATTGCTTCAGCTAGTGCAAACAATTCCAAGAGCTGCCGAAGATGGCGGCATCATTAATCGTGGCGCGAGCGGTCGCTGTAATTTAGAAAACAATTTGTAGTTCACAGAATTTCGCGCAATTTCATTGAATGCTGAGTGAACACTTGGCTTCACTACGACGGGCATTTGTTGAAATGATGCCAAACAGCGTTCGCGTGTAGCATTTCACGTGTTTCGCGGTAGCAAGACACATGGAATCATTAATCTCTTGATTGATTTTAAAGCTTCAAATAATAGTAGAGCATCAAGAACGATGTATGTGCGTCTTTTACTTTCTTACTTACAGCATGTTAACAAACGAACAACGTTTTCTTGGCGTTCTCCCGAAACGTTTTCCATCATAACACCACCCGGTCTGCTGCGACTCCCAACATCGATCCACGGTGGCAACAGGAAGAACCGTAATATGTTGACCTTTCCGTGGTTTCGCCCAGCCGTTTTCCGGTGTTTTTGTTTGGCAAAGAAAATATTGTTCGCCACACACCTGGACCGTTTTGCTCGCTCCTCGCGCCTTCCCTTTTGGCCGCTTAGGTCGTTGCGGTGTTGTAATCAGATGGCAGCGACAGAGAAACATGATTCGACATGGCGTAGCGATTGGTATGGTTTTCAATCCGGCTAATATTAGCATGGTGCGTATGGTGGACGCACCTGCTATCCCTTTGCCAGCAACAAGCTGAAGGAGTGATATCGATTTTTCGGAAACCCCTTGATTCGAGGCCATTAAAGCGGAACCACTTTTTTGTCAAATCAGCACTTGGTTTCCGATGGTGTTCCGATATTGATTTTATGTGCTTCGTTTTACTTTCGGTAGTTTTGCAACCGCACATAAATAATGAAGAGGGTAAGGCCTTGAACATGTGCGCCAGCTAGAACATAATAAATGTTTAATAATTTTTCTATGCTAAGTATAAGACGTTAATGATATTAAGCAACTATTATTGAAAAGCAATAACTAAGCGGTCTTCTTTCTAAAAATTCCATGTAAGTTACATAATCTTACATGAAGAAGTGATGCTAACGAACTTTATGGCAATCTATTCTGTTTCATGAAGCGTTATGAAGCGATGGCTACTGTTTTAATATTCTATATCTGCCAGATTGTCAGAAATCCGATATCTTTCTTCGATTATCGTGGTCCACAATGTCTCGTTAACAGCGCTCTTGTGAGATATCAAGTTAATCTCTCCACTGGGGCCATCATATCACAAAACCCCTTGCAGGACGCCGATCACAACCACTTAACATGTCCCACCGCAAAAGCCCATAACTGTCACTAATTTCCCGCACACCAAACACCAATTATTTGCAAATAGATAAGCTTCAATCTCCTCTTCGCTCGCATCACAGTACACACTGGCACGAAAAGGCAAAAGGGGTATTAAAACATAACGATCGCGAAGGGCATAACCGCGTGATGCCTCCCCTCCCCCTCCCCCCACCTCCCGTCGAATGGCCACATGTCGTACATGTTCATTCGGGGTTCTCGCGGGTTTCCACATTATTTCTCGATTACTCGTTTCATTGACGACGACGTCGTCTGGTGGGTACGGTGTCTGTTGCTCCCCGGAGGAGTCTAACAATCGCTGCCACCGAGACTCTACCATGCCTGCCAAAGTGCCGCCTTGATGTCACTTTCCATTTAATGTGATGTCACCATCGAGGACACGTCGTCGTCGTCGTCCGGGCCGTATGGCGGTATGGCTATCGTCGTCGTCGTAAGGCGACACCCAAACAAACCGCAAACGATCGATCCCCAACAACCGAAACGGAATACACCGGGGATGCGAAACGAAGAAGGAGGAAACCATTACGATATGTTGGTGTCGCGGAAGCGAATCAGCGCACCGATTCCACTCCTTGGTGCCTTGGTGCGGAGGTTTTATGGTTTGCTAAACATCATCACTGCAAAAGATAAGTTAAGAAAATGGTAGCTTTATCGCGTATCGCGATGAACGCGGTTGTTTCCGTTACGCCGTGGCGTGACACTTTCACCGCGTTAGACTTCCTCGAGGGACAAATGGTTAAAGCTTTTGGGCCGATACTTGCTGGCGTATCTCGTTTTCGTTGCGCTCGTGCTGAGCCAACTCAAATCCGCTTACCGTTTGGTGCTGGAAGTTGATCATCCACTCGCTGGATGCGGATGTTTTACGATTCCTCCTATCTTCTTCTTCTTCTCAACTGCTCTGCACTGTTTCTGCTTCTTAACTTCCGAACCACCGAAAAGCGATAAATGTGGTTTTATCTTAGCTTTATCGTCTTTACACCGTCCGCCGTCGGTGCTCACTTGGCGGTTTTCGAATCGATCCGTGTCTCCACGTTCCGAGTGCCATAATTGCGTAAATCGATTAGGATTACCACCACCACCACCACCACCACCATCAGGCCACCATTCGCCTGCAGGCTTGCAAGTGATTGATTGATTTATGTAGCATCATCCAGCAGCTCGAGCTATCGGCGTCTGACCGTGGGTCGGTGTGTTTGAAGGGTGCGTTGGCGATAAGCATGTGTGTCTCGTGCCGTGCGAGAATCACGGTTCAGAAGTGGGAATTCAATTACTCGGAACAGATAACGCAGCGCGGGCTTCGCGAGCGCGACCTGGCCTGGAGGCTGATTTGCTTGCTCGACCTACTCACACGCTCACACGAAGGGTCTTTGGAGTTGATACAACTGCTTACGCCCTATTGTTGGCCCCCGAGGGGATCGATTAAGATTTCGTTGCAATAATTAATACGTTCAGGGTATGTGTTGCCGCCAGATTTAATTAGGGGCGCTTCTCCCAGCGCCTCTTGTTGTTCGTTTGATTTAGGCAACTAACTAAAGACTCTGAGTCCGTGAAGCTCATTAAAAGTTCAATTGAGTTTTTAATTTTGGTCACCAGTACCATAAATAATAGAAATGGTTGGTTTCGGGCGGTCAGTTAGTGGTTTTGTGTTAAGAAATTGATTAAATGGAACTTTTTTTAATAGACAGTACGATGCGAGTAGAACTCACAGCTTCTCGCAATAAAACATGGGAAGAGTTATTGTTTACGAATGCTTAACTTTAGATAATATTTACTTGCCTTCCAATTTGATGTCGTCACGCTCTGGGCGCGATACATATTGGAAGGATTTACTGTACCGAATTTTTATGAGTAAAACATAACACACTGGCAATAACTTTTATTGAAAAAAATATGGTAAAAGACCGTCTTTTTGAAGAAATCAGCTGAAAACCCCGTTTGAATTTTTATACCGATAAAGAATGCTCAAGGTATTCAATATTTCAAAGAGCAGAAGCTATTTTATTCGAATGCTTTCATCAATATTCGCACTTTTCTACAGGTTTTTTCAGTAACAAGTTTGCTAGGGGAGTATTGTATTGCAAGATGCTACCTACACTGACCTGCAGGATCAGTTTTACTGGAATATACTGATTATTACTGGAATTATTACTGAATCTGATCTATCTGAGACAGTTTTTTTGCATTTCTTGAAACACACGGGGCTATGAAATATTTACATTAAATATCGCTTCTGGTTTGATGTTTTGTACTCGTATATCAACGAAAACAGCGAAAAATACATCTGATCCAATATTTTCCAAATAGTCTAAACCATGCATTTGAAAATACTCATACTTCAGCTATCTGTATATGTTTTCAAACTGGTTCAAATATTTTTCGTGTCTTCTGTTCAATTCAAGGGATCACTTATGCTTCCTAGCAATTCCTAACTGAATTTAAACTCTCTTTTTCTCCCTTTCTCGCAACAACTGCCGTATTGCCATTGTTTTCGAGGCAACAAACATCGTCGGTCGGTTGGTTTCGAGTTCTGGTGGTAAAATGCGACGCTAATTACATCCATACACACACTCAAACACGCCCAATCGAACGACCCTCCGGAAACGTGTGACCTCAAATGCACATACCAAATTGCACGCGATTAGCGATGTGCCCGATGTGCACTACCGCCTACACCCACCACACCCTCTACTAGGCCTTCAAAAACTCCACCACTACTACCCCCGTGGGGCATTCAAGGCTCAATTTGTGGTGAGGGCCACAAATTAATGCTGGAAGGTGGGCGTGTGGCGAGGAAAGCTCAGAGCTCACAACCCAAACTGCAGACCGTAGACCGTGTGACGAGTGCCTCATCATATTATTTGCTCCCCTCCCCTCCGCTGCTATCGGCCAAATTATTTATTCCAATTCAGTTGCACAGTTTCTGGTTGCATTCTATTCAATTGCATAACCGGTCCCGAGAACACGCTTGCCATCCAATGGCATTTCCGGTTGTTTATAATCCTTTCCGTCAGCACCGAAGAGGTGAGCGGTGAGGTGAGCCTTGTTGTCACTGCGGTTTTTTGGGGGCCTGCGATATGGTGCTGCTACTTTTTGGAAAACCATTCCAAAGCTACACGCCTGAAGAGACCTTTCATTTGGTGGTTGGCGCAAAAATTCACGCGCGCTCACGCTGTTTAAACGATTTATGCTCGGTTTCGGTTGAGCGAGCAGCTCACTGTGGCGCTAGGGAGGGTGGGGTGGAGGCCAAAACCCGAATCCGGTTGCATTCGGAATGGCGCTTGTAAACAAGTATCTGCTGCTGTCATTGCTGCCGCTGCTGCTACTGTTCGTGAAACCAATCGTTGTGGGTTTTGATAGCAGCACGATCGATAAAATTGCTTCCGGTTGCATGGAGGGTCACGTGATCAAGAACCACCGTTGCATGTGTGCCAACGTTTTGCATAGACTTGCTGTTGTGCTAATCAACAACAACATCGGTCACCAATCAGCGGAAAAGTTTTCTATTTTATCTGCATGAGTTATGGAGCAGACGATGTGAAAAGGATAACTCGAAGCATATTTTTCAATGCCACTACAAACGATTTCCTTTCATAATTCATGCATTTACATGCCCTTAACGTAAACATGCACGTACATGAAGGTCCTGTTAACACATATTATCGAAAAGATTCTAATAAAACTGTTCATTTTTCCGCATAATGTTACCCTTGGAATCAGCAAACATAAAGTCAAATAATTTATGAAACTTCACAAAGTGCCTACGCACAACTTGTGCCTCACACATATAGCGCAGCACCATTTAGATAGCAATCATCGTCCTGGCGCTTGCAGAACAGTCCGGTGAAAAAGCTAATCAACTGATAACGCCACCAGAAGATTTGGTCGCATTAAGCACTTGGAGCCCTCGCTTCTACGAGACAAAAGTAACGACCTCCCGGTACCGGAAAGCTGCTGACCGAATTGAAACTTGATCCGCTGACACTTCACTTCGCTGACCAGCCTTATCGTTTCTTCCAATTCATCCGAGACGGCTGGGGACCGGCGGTCCCAGCACAACGGAGCAAAAGAGAAAGAAAGAGAGAGAGAGAAAGAAGAGAACGAGAGCGAAATTGGAGCCACAAATTAATTGATACATCATCCGAGGCCACTACGTATCGGTTGGGAGGTTAAACCACTGGCATTAAGTACCTCTGGCAGGGCGCGAGGTTGGCTCCCTCCAAGCGGTAAGCCTCCTCGGACACACTCGTAGAAGCCGCTTGTTCCGCAACAAAACAACGTAGCAAAGAAACCGTCTGCTAGATGGCTCGCTGGCTGGCCATCGTGGTTCCTTAATGATGTGCTTCTTCGGTGTGAGGTCCGGGGGTCCACTTGGTCCAGTCTGCCACGGACGCGCGCAACTGATGAGGCTCGCTTGTGAACGGAAGTGTTTCGCTGTTAGCGTCCAACGGAAGATCCCGTCGGAAGTT
This sequence comes from Anopheles darlingi, assembly GCF_943734745.1. Taxonomy (NCBI): domain Eukaryota; kingdom Metazoa; phylum Arthropoda; class Insecta; order Diptera; family Culicidae; genus Anopheles; species Anopheles darlingi. Next base: position 63,528,393 of record NC_064874.1, read on the forward strand.
TGTCTCTCTTTCTGTCTTGTTCTCTGTCGCGCTCTCTCTCTAGATACTGATGTGATGTGTATGTGTGTGTGTTTTTTTTTTCGGTTCCTCTTGGCCCCGCGAGCCTTTGCTGCGGCGATACTTGTTGCCGGTCCGTGGCCGGTCCCAAAGATTTACTGCCCACTATGAAGCTCGTCCTCGTACGGACCGAAGGCACATCCCTTCACGAAAGGCACACCAGGGCACAGAGCACCACACACACACACAGGCACGTGTGACCAACATAAAAACCACCGTACACACCAGGCCTTCCTCGTGTGCACACACGCACAGACACACACGTTTCGCTCACTTGTTGCGAGCCGCAAAAGACAGTTTCCGGCACCTTTTTACCGCTTTCCCGCTGTCCTATTTGATGAATCCGGTAGCAACCAGCAACGGTCCACCGAAACACGGGGGCTGGTACAAGACAGACTAATAAAAGGCCTCCCTCCCTCCCAAAAAAAAGAAACCAAGAGACGCCTAGCCTAAGAGAGAGCCTCACGTTTGTTGCTGACCTGGATGGTCATTGAAGCGCTAGAGGCCAGTAGCATAAACCGGAAACAATAGACCACGGTACGGTGGCTCTTAAAGTGGTCTCGCTGGACCGCTGCTGGTGTTGGTGACGGTGCTGGAGCGAAATTAATGTCCCGGCTTTCCCGGTTGCCTCCGAGCCACGGGATAATTGAATGAAAATGCCTTCGCATAGCATTGCCACCGGAGCGAACGGAGTGAAGTAAAATATTTATGCCAGCCCTTTCCGAGGAGTCCTTCTCGGGGATAGCTAGCTCGCTGATTGTGCTTGCAGAACGATGCAACGATGGAGAGTGCGCCGAGATGCACGCGGGAGCGCGATGCTGTCTCATAAAAGCGTTAAAAGGCGGGAGGATCATAACAAATTTCATCTGCAGTATCGTGGGTTTACGCTCTCGAGGAACGGCTCGCCATTCGCCGGGGGGGTTGTGATTAATATTGGATGCAATTTCGTTATGAATCGTTTCTTAAAGACGCGCGTGGCGTCTGTATGAAATGGTGGTTTTATCCGTTTCTGGTGGTTACGATGTTCTGATATAGATTAACGGTCAAATCATTTTGCTTGATCGTGATCCGGTATCTAACAGACTTAATGATATGATATCACCATCGCCGTTTAAGTGTTTTTTTTATTCAAGTGCTGTGCTATAGTATTATCAACAGAATCTTCATATCGAGTTGAATCAAGTCGTTCATCACCCAATCAATCGTTAAATTTCCAAAAACAGTGTATCTCTATAAGAATTTGTCATACAAATACAGCAAAACAACGCTTTTACTCATTTTAAGTGCTGATTTCCTACGCACATTATGCCAGCAGTAAGTGCATCCGTTGTGTACATATAAAATTTGTCATTTTGTCAGTCCCATTTTTCCATCTATAGGTTAGTTATGGCATTGCAACCACTCTTTAATGACATGAATTGATTACACTAGACGCCGTGTCATCAGAGAATACATATTCTCCACGGGTTGGTTCTGCCGCTCTTTGCCGTGATGATACAATTTTATCAATTTGCTGACTACTAGTGTCATACTTTTTACATTATCTGTAATCGAATTTAAATTCAATCGGGTTTAGCACTTTCTCTGTATTTTCAGTACCTGTGAGAATATCCCAATTTATGCTACGATTCTATTTTTGCTTAAATTTAGTAGTAAAAATACTGGGAATGACCTATGCTGACAAAAAATAACTCCTAATTACATCAAATTCTTCATAAACTACATTTTCTGTTCTTTGGAATTGAAAAGGAAAAGCAACCTTGGCATAAAATGCAAACTTTGATGATTAAACTGCATTGTAATGAATTTTATCTCAAACAATATCAAGCAAAAAATAGTTATATAATAAGGAACATTATAAAGTCATGAAACCATGTGTTAGTGCTAATCTTTAGTACCGTTTACTGCTATGGTTAAACGTTTTATAAAATTTTTTTTTTAACATATATAAGGACGGACGAGCCGTACGTTTAGTTTAAACGTTTTATAAACTTAATGTTTTCCTATTTAAGTGCTTATCAAGCTTATCTTGAGATATTTTCCAGAACTAAATACCCTTTCAAATTAACTACTCAATGAACTAGACAACTCAATAGTACTGCAAAATTACTATCTATTAAGGTGTTTCATTTTCAACATTCTATTCTCGCTCTAAACAACTTAATCACTGCTTCACAACTAGACGCGCTAGAAGCCACAGACACAACAGCGTAACAAAAACAGAACCGAGAATGTTCGTTGCTAGCACCATCAGCAGAAAGATCCTCTACTGATTTTGTCCCAAACCGGACGCACCAGCTGGCCCGTTACGAGAGCGCGCATTTACATCCTTCTTCTTCACCAGAAGGCAATCTTCGCAAATCCAACCTCCATCACACCATCACCTCACCAGTACACGCTCTGCTCGATGGGCGCACCAACGTTCCGAAGCGATCGCGTCACGCTCGGTAGATCGCAACAACAGGAGGGATGATGGTCACCAAAGTTGTCGCTCACTCCGCCTAGTCGCTGCTCTGTCAGCCGTCGCCGATGGCAAGGAGATGTAATATGCACAATTTTAGCTGACTTTACGTTTATCGTCAGTAATACAAACGATTACTGTTATTG